>NW_026623879.1:0-18744 GCF_030028575.1 Malurus melanocephalus | reverse complement strand
CCCTGCATCCCCCTCCCCACCCTGCATCCCTCCCTCAGCCTTTCTAAATCCTCAGCTGCATCCCCCAGGCCCTTTGGAAGCTAAAGGATTCCACACTTTTTAACCATTTTACACTATTTCACCGTGCCAGAATGTACCTGTTTACTTTTGGATCGCTAGAGAAAGAAAAAAAACCAACCCAGCTACCATCAACTCCCCCTGCTTTCCCAAATGGTTGTAATTAAACTCCTCCTCTGTATGCTGATAGTTATCTCCTCCAACAGAAAACTCCCACTGATAAGAATTTATGCCATGTCAGCAGTCACTTCAGGCAGAATTGGCTTGGGGAAAATACACAGTGCCTCAAAATAAACAGCAGGAAGGGAAGTTGGCAGATCACCCAGAGMAATGTTTGCACCTCAATGGTTACTTGGAATATTAAATATTTATACAGGCAGCTTTGTATCTCAAAGGTATACGTGATTTTTCATAAATGGATTAAATACATTTCTATTTTATTGAAAACTGTTATCACTTAGGAGCCTTCAAGGCACAAGTCAAGCCAATGCAAGTTAATTATCAACTCAAACTSYAGCTTCACAGACACAGCCAGACCTYGGGCAATATTTCAATTAGGATTTATGACCGGACAATGAATTTTATGTAAGTAGAATATCCTGGGTTCATGTCAAGCCTCAGTAAATTGAGATATTTCACAGTTTATTTTGTCTTCCTGCCCAATGATTTGCTACCCAAGGTAACTTGGTTCTCACACCAATATTCAAAAATTTTCTTTCAGTCAAATTTCCAAGTTGATCTGAAGAAAGTTTGGCACTGCTCTCAAATACCATCAGTCTGCAGCTTTCACTGGTCTAACTTTGAGTGAACTGATACATGYTCAAAATACAGCAGTTGAGGGTTTTACCCCTAAATTTAAGTTTCATAGTATAGTTTTCATAAGAAASTGCTTCCCTGAGAAACCAACTGAGAAACCATATTAGAAATATTAAATTTTTATCAGTATTACAGAATGAAATTGATGGGAATTCTGAAAACCGTATGTTTTGAAAAATCCAGATTTTAAGGTATTTGATAAAATTTGGGCTCACTCTGTCCTGGTACTTAAGCAGGGACTCTTAAGTGAGACCAATCAAGCAAGTAAGTCAAGATTTATTTTTTTTTTCACTCTCCATGAAGTTAATATCAACTACAGCTGTGACAAAGAAGTAATGARATATGAGGCTTGGCTCATTTGGAAAGGACTTTGCTGCTCAAACAGCTCCACTGCACCCCTTGTGGAGCGRGGTCTTCTCCAGGACAACTCCAGCCATCAGCTCAGCATGTGTGGAGTGTGTAATTACTCCTRCTGCTGCAGGTTGAAAACTTGCTGGAATTACAGACTGAGCACAACCCAAGTGTCGTCTTGATCAAATGAAAACAGAAGGAAGCAAATGAAAGGCAGGGACAGGAAAAAGCAGCACAATGAGAGGTTTCTGCTCCTCTGAGTTTCTTGATACAGCAAGCTCTGATAAAAGTGTCAATGGTAATGATGCCAGGGTGATTTCTGCCTTTTTCCTTTTATATGTTTGTAACCTTCCCAGTACTTTTCCCTGGCTAGGAGACCAAACCCATCCCAGAGCTCCAACCCCAGGGGCACAAGGTCCCATCCCATCCTGGTCCTCCCTGGGATCCAAGGCTGAGMACAAGGACTGTCAGACCCATTTCCATAACGAAGGACAGCCGGGACCGAGGGTGGGGGGCTCCAGAGAAGGGGAATTGCATCACCACTTGTCCTCCTAACTGGTGCTTTTAATCAATTATGCTAATTTCCTGAAACCTATCAAACTGCATTCACCCCTGTGGGGCTGGGCTTTGGTGGATATTCTTCCATGGCTGCCCCTGGAGCTCCAATAAAAACCCGATTTTATATCACCTCCTGTACTGAAATCACCCCAAATTTCACTTCTAGGCTGAAAAAGGCAACAGTGAGAGCTCCAGCAGGCAGCTCAGGTGGAATTACCTTTGATGGCCACGGAGATGGTGTTGTTTTCTCCCACCAGGTACCCGCAGGGCAGCAGCTCGGGCGTCTCGGCGCTGTTGGTGCGTTTGATGTCGCCGATGCTGTAGCCCAGGACGCTGTCCGAGTTCAGCCCCAGCTGGCTCACGGGGTCCACATGGATGATGTACTCCTGGGGGACAAGGGGACACGGGCATTCTGTGCTGCTGTGACAGCACTGAGCACACAGACACAGCCTGGGGCTGGCAGCTCTTTGACCCACTGAC
Source organism: Malurus melanocephalus (assembly GCF_030028575.1). Taxonomy (NCBI): domain Eukaryota; kingdom Metazoa; phylum Chordata; class Aves; order Passeriformes; family Maluridae; genus Malurus; species Malurus melanocephalus. The sequence goes on along the minus strand of NW_026623879.1, from coordinate 16,482 downwards.
CTTGAAGAGGCGCCTCACAACCCCGTCCAGAACGTCCCACTTGGTCTTCCCGCTGACCCCGATGCAGCCGATGAGGAAGGTGCGGGGCCTGGAATCCTGAAGGCACACAGAAATCAGACAACTGTGGTTAATGGAATTCAAATGCTGGAACTCCCTGCCCCCTCTCCTTTTATTTCTAAATTATGGGCATCTTCAGCACTCTGTATGATGAATTCTGAATGCTATATGGAACCCTTTTCACATCATAAACACTTTCTCCAGTGTTGGAGTCACAAATCTAAAGGACACTTAGGTGGCAGTGATGTTAAGTTAAAGCATTTATTACTCAATTCACGAACAATTCAAAACCCTGAGAGGATTATAGGTAASCAAAAAGACAGAAAAACTCTTAGGAATATTCCAGACAGAAAAGTAGACGTCAAGTTAATTTTTCCAAGACTTCACAATCAAAGATGTTACATTTTTAAGGTTTATTCTATTTACTAATTTTTTTTACTAATTTTACTAATTTTTACTAATTTACTAATTTACTAATTTACTAAATTTTACTAAATTTTTACTAATTTCTAATAAGAAATTATGCTGTGGGCATAGAAATCATATATAAATGATACACAGTTATATGTGAAGGTAGTAATAGAGAAAGAGAGTTTATATTTATGTATTATGCTTGATGTATCACAGCATTTTGAATTTTGTAACTGATTTTTACGGCAGATTAAAAAAATCAGAACAAACACAATTTTATTTTTCTACAGCTGCCCTCACTGTGAAACATTAATTGAAGAAAAACTAATTTCTGCCATGAGATTTGAAGTGTTACTAAAACTTGCTCTGACTGCAGTCAATTACCAGCAGTTTTACTGTTAATTTGCTTATCCAGGGTTGTATTAATTAATGCAAAATCGGTACTTAACGGAAAGATCTGCTGAGCCCGTTTTATTTCTGATCATTCCGATTTTTGTCCACCCCTCAGAAAGACATGAACTTATTTCTTAAATGCACTTTTACAGGTGTTCAAAAACATGAGACAGGATGGACATTGCTTGGCCAAGCTTGTGTAGGACATTGATGCACTAGCACATCACACACACAGGAGATGGGCTGCAATTCTGCAATATCTGCAATCCACTTGGGTATTTAGGATTCTTTCAATGGGTGGAAAATGTCTGGAAGATGCTATTCTAAACAGGATACTTGTGCCAGAAAGGACTGGAATGGTAAGGTAAAGATCTCCCAGTTTGGACTGGTCAAGCTCTTCCTCAAGATTGGTGCTCCTGGCACTTCGGTACCGCTCCAAGGGAGCCAGAGAGAGCCGAGCACCTTCTCCATCACTGCTAACACACCAGTGAACTACTGTCCTGAGAAAAGTCTCAAATGTCCTTTGCACACTTGAATTCCCTGTCACATGGCAGAGTCACCCACATCCCAAAGCTGGCGATGAAGCACAACTCACCTCCTTCCATTTCATCTCGTCCTGGAAGCTGACGATGATTTTGACGTGCCTGCCTCCTTCCTTGCGGGCAGAGCCATCTCCAGGGTCATCCAGGAGCATGTCTGGGAACAGGAGACATCAACAGCCTCACAGCTGGGGCTCACTAACAACAATAAACSAGGCTGTTCTGCTTTAGTGCAGACAAACACAACACGCCTGGGCTCCCCATGCCCCGAGGCAAAACATGAGACCCAGGCTAGCTGACTTCCCTGCCACATATTCCTCTTCAAAAAGGGAAGGCCACTGATAATTATGAGCAAGTGACCCTGTATTTTTTCCCATGATACGGCCCCTGGCAAATGTGCACCATGAGATGGCTTTAAACACGACTTTTCAGAGCTGAGGTCATAATTGGACACCTCTGACCGAGGGTGTAGCAGCCCTAGGACGATGTTTAAGATGTGGCTTTGCGCCAGCTCGTGACATATCCCCACAGCTCAGCTGTTAACAACCCCCACACTCCCACTTTTCCATGGCTACCCAGCCCAAGCAGGATAAAACCTGCCCCAGAAGCCTCCTCATCAAACTCACCGAGACTGGTTGACTCCGTGAGGTTCAGGCTGTGTTGAGAGAGCCCCACCGAGTGTCTGGGCGACGAGGAGATGGAAACCTGAGACTGAGCCCTGCTGCAGCTGCCGTGGTTTTCGGATTTCAGCCGATCGTTCTCCGCTTTCAGCTTCTCAATCTCGCTCTTGGAAACACAAGTCAGGTGTCAGAAGGCACGGTGAGAACACGATCGAAAGACAGCAGCATGAGTAATTTCAGAACAAATGGTAGCTTAGCAGAAATGCGGTTTTCACAATGTTTCAATTCAGGATTTTAATTATCACAATGTCCTTTCCGTGAAACTTTTCCAAGCATCCTAAAACTCATAAATATGTGGGAATTCACTAACACCGAAATGAAACTACATTAAGGCAGAGAGCACGGAAAACAAAATGATGAGGTTGACACAGCTGCAGCTGAGGGCAGCAAATCCAGCTGTTCGAGCTGACTTTCACTGAAGGTTTAACAGCGGCACAACACTGAATACAGTTTTCAGCAAGCACCAGATCTTTACTGAGCACTCAAGGACAGACTGCAGGGTCTGGGGCTGTCCTCACCTGCATCCTGTTCATGGCTTCACGCAGCTGGTCCAGTTGGTGTGCAGAGCTCAGTGCCTCCAGCCGAATGTCGGTCAGCTTCATCTCCTTGTCGCGCAGCTCGTTGCGCAGCTGCAGCACCGTCTCGGCCTCGCTGTCCGCGCACTCGGAAATGCTGCGGGCACAAGAAAACAAGGCWCTCGTTCCTGCTCTCGCTCTGCCTCCCCAGAGTTTGTTAGGAGAGGGGAATAAAGCCCTTTTTATCCTGCTCAGAGTGGATAAAATTCTGATGCCATGAATCAGGTATTAAATAGGTGGTGGAAATATCAGAGACTAATGAAACAGTAAGTCTGAGGGTTATTTTTCTGTAATCAGCATCTGAAACAGAATTGTGGAAATCAACTACTACTGGATAGTCTTAAATTTTTTCATGGTAGTTGCCATAAAGCAAAACTTCTAAAGCCAAAATCTAAATAAATTAAGGGGGTGAAGGCAGTTAACAGCAGYGAGTTGGAGATTGATGAGTTCAGAGACAGATTTAAAGCTCACCAGGTGTGCACAGCTGGGTTTCCCTGAACTGCTCTGGAGGGCTTTGGAACTCTACACCTATTCAAGCATGATAAATTCCTGTTAGCTTTAAAGTACTCACCATGAAATCATTTTCAGAAAAAAAGCTTCTGAGTAACAAACATTTCAGCACATTTGTAACTGTATCTATATAAAGATCAACTCCATAGCTGCATGATTTAAGGGAAATTTCACCTAATACGTCTCTCTCTAAATCAGGTTATAATGAAAGATGTTTTCACCACCAAAGAGCCAATAAGCCAAAACACACAAGTTTTACTCGTGCTCCGTCCTTCCCCCAGTTCACACATTTATTCATTTCTAACATTTAACCTTTTGGCTTCCACGGCAAGGTGAGATGCACCCACACAGCATTTTGGCTGATGACAGATGGGATCATCATTTGACAATTTTCAGGCCTGAGAGCTCTGAAGCAGAACTTGCTGCAGTCACCAGAAATGCACCGAGCTAGGCTCGAGAGACAGAGGAACCTTTGAAACAAARATCAGGGGGGATTATCTGCTGCTCCTGACATCTCACCACTGCTACACAGCTGGGAACCACTGCCATTGTTTCCACCTCTTCATGTGAAAACGAGYGGAGGGGAACCACTGCAGTGCATTTGTTCTGAGATCAGGCTGGGAACTCTGCAAGGTCAGGAGGCTGGCTGGTAATTACAGGTTTCACAACGCTGCCTCCCACAACTTCCTGGATTTATTTATTTGTTTACCCTGCTCAGGTGACAAAGCTACTGATGGAATTATGCTGAGTTTCCCACRCACATCCTAAAACAGGAGCTCACATTCCAAGCGGCATAACAGGGGAATTGTTGAATTTTATTTCACAGTGCCCAAGGAAAGGAGCAGGCACAGGGGGCTGGGGAGCTAAGGAAGGAAAGAGGGGTGGATCATCTCCATCCAGSAGGCACAAGCTGTGAGATGAGCTCATCTTTATCACTAAACCACCCTGGCTGATTTCCTCACCTTTATCTGAATTTGTCAATGTAATTGGGAACTTACCACGGCAGATTAGTACAATATGGGCTGTGTTCAGACAAAGAGAAACAAAATCCTAGATTTGACCTGATTTGTTTAATTAACAGCAGGAGATCCAATTCAATTGGCATCTCAAGGTCACCCTCGTTACAAATATTCTGTATACTTTTAGTACATTCTTCTGAGAGAGCAACCCAATGAAATATTTACACTTRTGTAGTGATGCAGTGAGTTTTGGCTTCCTGGACACCAATGCAAAGGTGCTGGGCTGGAGTCAGCTCACACATCTTCACCTCTCTGAACACATCAATCCAGCATTTCTGTCCTCTGCCTTCCCTCTACCCATGCAGCAAGCTGCCTTCCATGCCCTTTTCTGTCTAAAAATGAAAAAAAAATCACTTACAGGGAATTGGAATGGGAAGTTCTCAGCAGCGGTGTGGAAACAGTGGTGGTGTGGTGGGGTAGCTTTGGTGAGGAAGGGAGGGAAGAATCCGTCATCTCCTCAATGTCTGAATGAGAAGATGCTGACTTGGGAGAYTTCTTTTTCCCAAAAGCTTGCTTGAAGGAGCTGCGTAGCTGAAAAAAACAAGACCACAGCAGCAGGGACATCACTGAGAGTGAAACCAGGCAAAAGAAGCCACAGAGCAAAAACTCTTCACATGCAAAACTCCAAATGCTGCAGCCATACTCACATACACATACAGTAAGACAGGTGAGAAATTAAAAACAAGCATTTTTCCCTTAACTATTTTATTGGATTAATAAGGTCAATAGGAGTGATGGTCGGGAATGCTTCCTATTTTTTTTAAGAGCTACTCGACAGCAATCTGTGCTCAGTGTAACAAGGCTGTGCAGCGGCGTGGTGGCCTCTGGCAGCTGTGCTGGCCACTGGCCACTGGCCCCTGTGCTGACCACTATGAGCTGTGCTGGTTAGCCCAGCCTGGGGGACGATGCTGGCATGGTTAGTGGTRTCAGTGGGCGCGGGGTGAGCTCGGTACCTCCCAGTTTGAGTAGGTCTTCCTTACCTCATTGACCTGCCGAAGTGGTGCAAGCGAAAAGGAAGTGGGGGGGAAGGAAAAAAGACATGTTTTAACAGATAAAGCCACTGATAAGGGAARTTTTGGGTTTCTAAGACAAACATGAGCAATGACTAACAAAGACCAACAGTTACTTTAAATCTGGCGCCCTGTTTTTTTCCAAACCCAGGTGTTTCAAACCACATACGGCCGTTTCTGGCATCACCAGCCCCCAGCTCTCGTGACTATGTAAATTACAGTTTCTCCTTAGCTCAGACATAGTGCTTTGGCTTAGAGCCAAGTTAATAATGTATTTTTCCTCTCAAGAATAGGTATTTCACCATGTGAAAAGACTGCAACTTCTCTTACCTACCTGCAACTAAAACAACTTCCTGTAATGTGACTACCGTTTTCCAAACAAGATAAAAGAATTAAAATTCATGGCATTAAATTTGTGTCATTCCAAAGCTACAATTCAACCATTAGTGCTACAGAAGCACTTGGACAATGCTCTTAGATTTATGGTTTCTTTTTTAGGTAGCCCTGGAAGTTAAACCTCTGTGGAATTAAGGTTTGGACTTCAYGATGCTCACAGGTTCCTTCCCACTCAGGATACTCTGTGAACACCTTTTTAATGCCATTGCAAATCATGTACTGTACACAGGCTTAATATGAGCTGAAAGCTGCTTTTAAACAAGACAAAGACTCCTACAATGAGAAATGCTGAAAATCTGATGTTTCAGCTCTGAATGGACAGCTGCATTGCTTCTACACAGAACACAAAGAGCTTGGCTGAAAACTTCCTCAGCACCGGTGGAATAAAGAATGTGCGAATCACATTCAACTTCTATATTTTTCTCAGTAGTGTTTTATTTTCAAATCTTCATTTCACAGCAGCAATGTACTCATTTTTAATAATAACATGAAACTTCTTCTACTTCATGAAACCTTTATTTATTTATCCTTGTACTTGGGAAWTGCTCTCTTAACCTTCTTTAGAAATAGTTATCTGATGGATGCAGGCTGATGTAGGACCATATCCACTAGGTTACAATAACAAAAAATAGAAGCTCAACAAGAATTTAAAAGGTGTTAATCTTAACCAAGGAAGGCTTAATGACTAAGAAASTTTTATGTCATAAACTAAGGGCCGCTAAAAATGTAAAAGTTACAGCAATTTCCTTTATCTATAGCTGAAGTGTAATCCAGCACAAGAGGGATTTGCAGAAATGTTGTTTTCATTCAACCAATTATTTCAGGGGCAGAGTGGAAATGCTTCTGCTGTGAAGCAGCTGGCAATACCACAAGATGCCAAAATACAACCACCAGGATAAGAGAGAAATAAAAATAAGAACTTGTTCAGGATGTTGTTTCTTCCAGTTCAGGAGTCTCATCAACATTTCTGAGAGGATATTGTGCAAATACAAATGAAGCTTTTACCAGCTCTAACCATATTTTGCATCTCTACAGATTTATTTGTACACCCAAGAGATCCAGGGAGATTTCAACTCAGTGGGAAGAAAKGGGTGAACTGTTTTACTGGCTACAATAAAGGGTCTAGGGACTTGAGTCCAAACTACAGTCAGACTAGGTCACTAAGGCAGTTATGGTCTAATTGAAAATGGAGTTGAAGATAAAGTACCTTTCCTCCAGTACAGGGTACCTTGTACATAGTACATGATGAGCAAAGAAGGAAAAATGGGAAATGAAAGGTAAGTATTGCAAAAATTTCCAAAAGAGAAGCCCAGCACAAAATTTTTTTAAAAGATCGGTATTTTTTTGGCATTATTCTTAGAATTCCATGTTAATGCTGGACAAAGAGTTCTTAAAGGGTTTAAGATGTTCACTTATAAGAAAACCCTATGAAACATAGAAAAAAAAAAAGGAAAAAAGGCAAGAATGACCTTCTCTTGTGCATTTGTTTTACTTTAATGACAGATGTCCCATTTTCCTTAAGGGGYTGGACACCCCTTCAGCCAGAACTGATCTCTGACAGCTATTTCTGATTAAGGCTGGCCTTTTGGCTGCCAAGCTGTAATTCAATCCCATGCAGAGCCAACATCTACAGCTCCATGAAGCCTTTATAGGGGAGTTTACCCAGCATTTAATCAGTGCCCAGCCCTTGTGCTGACCCACTGCACAGGCAGGAAGGAGMAGATCCCACCGTGCATGTCCTGACAGCTTCATATAAACCTCCCCCAGTCTGCCAAAACACTCACCCAGTTCTTCCTCTTCTTTTTCTTGGAGTCACTCTCGATGTTGCTGCCCACACTGGAGTGGCTGGTGGCACTGTTGATGCTGGAGACACTGTCAGAGGAGTGCTGCCTCCTGATCCGCAGGTCCGTGGGCTGAGCAGCTCCAGGACCTGGGGGTGAGTGGAGCCAGTGTCAAAACTGTCTGGGGAATCTGTGTATGGCATSAACCATGCAACCCTAAAAAAGCATTTAGGGAAACCAGCGCTCTRACAATCCCTTGTCCCAACGGATGCWCTGCGCATTTCAAATCTTTGTTGCTCGTGACAAAATTAAAATCTGAGATGCTTCCAATTTTTCCTTCAGCAATTCATCCTGCTATCAATGACTGGGATGCTCTGGTTTCTGGGTAGCTCTGATGGTTCCATCAGCTCTTGCCCAGGGCACTGAAGTCTCACTGGAGAGCCCCAAAGTCCCTGCATGTGGTGCTTGTGTCTCACCTTTGCAGTTGAGCTCAGGTGTGTTGATGACCCCGTTGATGGCAGCCTGAGCAGCAGCATTTTGTTTCTTCAGGAGCTCAATTGTCTTCCTCAACTCGTTCAGCTCCGAGTCCTTGGATAAGGAAAAAAAACTCTCAACAGAGTGCAGAACAGCTTGGGTATTATGAGACAAAAAAACACGTGTATTCTGTACCACAGCAATAATGTCTGTTCAAGCATCCTGCCCCAAACCCCAGTGCTGCCAGGCTTGTAAGTATTTCCCTTGGTGTTTCTCTCCATGTATGGATCCACTGGGATGAAATACATAACAAAAATGTGCAATACTGAAGACTTGTGCCCAAAGCAACAATTCATAGGAACAACCCGATCAGTGGCCACAAAATCCCAGTGCAGAAAACAAGTGTTACATAGACATTTGTTATTACGTTTTACTCTATCACCACAATTGAGGGAACTGAGGCAAACTATGCATGGGACATTTTTCCCCCACAGAGCTACAGAAGGAGCACAAGCAGCAGTGCTGGAAACAGAAATGAAGACCTCCCAAGTGCTCTGGAATCTTGCCTTTTGCTCTGCTGTCATGGTCAGGCTCTGCAGCCGGATGGTCATGTTCCCCAGGCTCTGCTCAAACGCTGCCACCAGGTGAGCCTGAAATCAAACCACACCACAGGGGTTGGCTCTCTTCACAGAATCACACAATCACCAAATCACACAATCACTGAATCACAGAATCACAGAATCACACAATCACAGAATCACACAATCACACAATCACAGAATCACACAATCACCAAATCACACAATCACACAATCACAGAATCACCAGGGTTGGAAGAGACCTTCAAGATCTTCGAGTCCAACCCATGCCCTGACACCTCCAACTAAACCACAGCACCAAGAGCCACATCCAATCTCTTTTTAAACTCATCCAGGGATGGTGACTCCACCCCCTCCCCAGGCAGACCACTCCAGTGCTTTATCTCTCTTTCCCTAAAAAAGAGCAGGAGAACAGATGCTTCACCAGCTGCAATACCCAAATCCAGCTCCAAGACTTCTCCAATATTCTAGTGCACCTTGCTTCCAACCAAGGTCAACTTGCTACACATCATCCAAAATTCCTGGTGCTTGGCCAATCACCCCTTCTTTCTTTCTTTTCCCAAGGAAAGAAAAACTGATTTCTCTGTGCTTCTTGGGAGAAGAATGTTGAACCTTTCCCCCAGCAAGCACAGAGAACACAGCATCCATTATATGAAAAACACCAGGTAGGAATTGAAAATGACTGAGAAGCAAAAGGAAGGAAAAGTAGACTGAGAAGATGGAAAAGAACTGAAGAAACTATTTCTAGTGCCAAACACGGCACTGTTCTATGGGTATGCATATGCATGTGTACACAATTGATCACAGGCATATTTCAATATCCATCTGTCTCATTAGCCACAATAATCTACACTGACCACAGAAAACAAGAGTTTTATTTATCTATTAGCAATAATTCTACATGCACAGTGACAAGTAAAACTGTAAAATCTTTCCAAGCAGAAAACAACCCAAATAAATACAAAAATAGCAAAACCTTTCAGGGAGCTATTCCAGACCCATTCAGCAGCAGCACACAGTTGACTTATCCCAAAGAACTGTTCTCACATTCACAATGAAAACAAACATGAGCAGTACAATAACATGGGGATGTGCAGCTCTCATTCCCATCAGCCCCAATGAAAATAAGCAGAGCTGAGACTGTGAGAAAATGGCAAAAAGTAATTCAAAACCTAACACTACACACGTAGGGAAATCTAAATATTTATTTTAAAAGCACAGAGTGCACAGCTTCTGTTGAGGAGGATGAACAGGGAACAACAAAGCTGATATTCAGGGATCTTCAGCAATACTTAGCAAAAGCCAAAAATAAATGGGCAAGCAGGACTGCATGGATTAATAACAGGATACAAACCCTTAATGCTTTGACCTGAGCCTCAAAAAACAGTAGCTCTTTCAAAACCGGATCTTGTAAATGTTCCTATCTCAAAATTGTTCAGTGAGCTATGGGAAAAAAATGTATCTTCCCTTTCTAGTTGGAGTAAAATGTTTTCAAATTCATGCCCTTGATGGCTTGAGAAGTATCAACAATTGCAGTGTCTATGCAGGGGAATTCAGGAAAAGAAATTATAAATTTAAGAGATTAATCTGAATTGCCTATATTTTAATTGCCTTTTAATAAAGGAATCATGTCTAAAGGAAAGGTCCAAGCATCTTAACTCACAGCATTTATTAGTCTTCATTTTTTTTGGGAACAGACCTTGCCTTTGCCATGGAAAAAGAGAATGTTCTCTGAAAAGAGGTGGCTAGAGACTGGAATTTATTTTTAGGACAGTTATAGCAACATCTTTGTTGCCAATTTATGGACAAATCAGGGGCAGGCCCAAGTCTAAGAAATTTAAATAGCACGAATAAAACACTGCAAAATTTTATCCGAGTGAACTAAGCATAAATGGAATATTAGCAAAACAACAAACAATGCTAGCTTATTTTTTTTTCTTTTTGAGAAAGCCCACAACAAAAAAAACCCACAATAAAACAAATTCCCCCAATCCAAACAGAAACATACAGGAGTGTGCATTAAAAACCATTCTCCAGAAAGAGAGTGGCAGCAACCATACAGAAATTCTTGGGTGAGTGAAGAGCAGCCTGTGCTGCTCCTGCTCTTGGAGACAGCCCAGTGACCCTGAACTGTGTGGAGGAGAATGCAATAAAGCCCAGGCACAGCCAAACGAGCTGCTCAGCTGACAAGCTCTTTGTCTGAAGGACACAAGCTGGGTTATTTAACAACATCATTAAAAATGTGCCCAGGAAAAGCTGGTCCTGCTTCCTCACACATGGGAGAAGCTTCTGGGGGAAAACCAACTCATGTGTCCATCCCCTTTGTAGGTGAAAGGCAAATGCAAGATTGAACTTTTGAAAGCTGTTTAAATTGTTTTCTCTTTCTCCTGGGACAGTGAMTGAGTGGTTTAGTGCAGKCAAAGYCCTTTTATTTGATTTCTCTGTTGCYACAGTGCTCTTGGTTTGGCWGCTCCATTTTCACACTGGATTTTGATGACTGCAGTGAGAGCACAGATTTCCCCTGGAACCTTTCCTGTGGTGCTGCTCAGGTGAAAACTGTCCTTTGCTACCCCAAGTTCTGCACTGTCCCTGTTCAGATCATTGAAAAAGGGGAGCACAGGAATGTCCCCCTCAAGCAGCACGTGTTCTGGTGTTTATCCATCCCCACAAACCAGGATGTCAGCACGATCTGCTCTGCTGACTGCTCATCTGCAGCTTATTTACTCTACAACTGCTTATTTTCCTTGCAAGCTCCTGTGTTGCAGGTTTCTGCTGTCTGTGCCTGTAGCACAGAACACACAAATAAACTCGCTCAGGGTCACACACTATCGCCCCAACATCTCCTGCATTCCAATTTTTTTTTTTTCCCCAAGTGTCTTAAATTACTTATCCATCACACTCCTGAGAGGAACAAGCAGAAGTATTGTCTACACTGGCTGAAAGTCAGGTATCTCCATTCTCTAGCTTAACTTTAAATTAAGTTTCCAGAGCCCCTAATGCCACTAATACCTATCATGCCATTAACCCACATCTTTATGCAACAGAAAAATAAAATGTATTTCAGTCCAAGTCTCTGCCAACTTTTATTCCTACCAGTCATAATCTTTATCTGTATCTCATTCCTTCCAAACGTCAAAGCAAGATGCTATTCATAAAAAGAGACTCTGTCTTTAGTGATTTTCTCAGGACCTTCAGAGAGCTTATATTTATATAGAGTCAAATTAATATTGTAACTCAGTTTTTAAAGAAAGGCCTAAGATAATTTAGTGGAGCAGAGGATGCTGGATTTGGGCAGGTCTCACACATGCAGGCAGTTATTTCTTTAAAAACATCAGTAACATGAACTGAGAGTTATACACACGAAATCTGTTTGTCACTTGAAAAAACTGGGTGTTACTGTTGCATTAAATGCGTTCCAGGTTAATGTTCTCAGAGCTGTACTCACATTAGCAGTCAACTGAGTTGTCAGAGCTGACACTTTTTCTTGGGATGCATCCAGTTCTCTCCTCAGCTTGCGAATCTGTGGGTTTTACAGAGTGCTTTAGTGCATCAGCACAAGGAGAAACAAAGCAGCAAAGCACACAGTGCAGAGTGGCACTGCTGCTGCCCAGACAGSCTGTGCTCTTACCTCGGACTGGCAYTTCTCCTCAGGCTGYAAAACAAAAGGAAACACRTGAGGATGTTACAACACAACCAGCCTGACGGATTTATGCAAATTTTCTTTTTGTATTTCAAAAACTCTAATGTGATTTCCTTATTTTGGATTCCCACATCCACATTCAGCTTAATTTCATCTCCTAAATTATTTACTCTTCAAGGAAAGAGAGAATAGGCTGCTGGTGAGGAAATTCCTTCTGCAGGAAGGAATTTGGGCTCCATCTCCCAGCCTGCTGAGCAGAGCTGCTCTGGTCTGAATCGTGGCAGGGTGAAGGGCTGGCTCTGCCCAGCAGGGACTGCATGAGGCTCTGCAGAACCAGCATTTAACCAACAGCATTTATCAGCCTTAACTTTCTGAGGAACAGACCTTTCCATGGAAAAAGAGAATGTTCCTTGAAAAGAGGTGGCTAGAGACTGAAATTTATTATTATTAGGGCAGTTATTAGCAGAACTTGGCTGACCCCAGGCAATTCCTGTTACCCCATGCTCAGCATTTGCTCAGTCCCACTTTTGCATTCCAAAGTGATGTGAAAAAAAAACCCCTTACAAATTCCTCCAGCCCCCAGGAAAATCACAGCCATCCCAACACAGCAGCAAGCACAGAAACCAGGAGCTCTGAGCACTCCCCTGCACTTTCAAACTCCAGCAAGCCTTGTTTTAGGACCAGAAAACCAAAATGAATACACACTCGTGGAGAAAATGTTACTGGCATGGTGAATAAATGGCTTTTTTTAGAATTATTAATTGAAATTAAAAAGTGGACTCAAAGTTCTTTAGCAGCAAATCATCAATACAAGGATGGGATTATTTCATTCTGCACATTTTATGATGCTTTAAGCAATGCAGTTCCAATGTCCTCATATCTACTGAGGTTCTTTGTAGTAGAACCTACTTAGCACAGCATAAAACTCTGATGCAAAAAATCAAAGGCTGCTTTTAGGCCATTGAAGTCTGTGTTTAATGAGGATACTGTAAATATCCACAGGCATCCTTACAAACATAAACATTGCTTTCCTAGCCAGAATTCAGAACATTGTCAAATGAAAACTGTTTTTTCCCTTCTCCTTGAATGGCAAGATAAGCATGGTAAGACCAGGCAATTTCAATAATTTTGATTAATAAGCAAACTCTTTATTATACTCACAGTGGAATATATAGATGATGTACTGGACACCAAAGAGAGAGAAGAACCATGCACTAAAGGAAAGAAAATAACCACAGTGAATACAAATGCACTAACCACAGTCTGGAATCACCATAAATCATCCACTCCACCACCACCAACTTGCTGAAGAAATACTTTCACAGATTTCATCATCCATCATAAACTTAATCATACTATCACACCAGTGATGTATGTTTTGAGGAATGCATGGCCAAGTGATACAGCCCATAAACTTGGATTTGGCAAAGCTGTTTTAAAATTCTCATAATACTCGTTTGTTTGGGAAAATGAGGTGTGGTCAAGAAAGTTAAAGAAGTTTCGATGAAGATCTGTTCAGAAACAAATATTTTTCTGGATGGTTTATCTTAAAATTCTTGAAAAAAGGCTCACTAGATTAAAAAAAAAACCCCAAGAAATTAACTGAAATGCAGAAGAGATTACAAAAAAATTAATCTAAGTATTTAATCTTCAGTTTCAGATGAGACTGAGGGGTTTGGCTGGTTGATTTTTATGAAGCAGCAGACCAAGACCTGAGACGATCACAACACCCAGTGTGTAACCAGACACTCCAGGACCCCAGATAAAATCACATTGTTCAATTCTGGGGCTGTGAACTGTCCTCTGAATGCAGCTCTGTGCTCCTTCTGAGCCCAGCATTCCCTTTTCCTGTAGCATTTCTTGATATTTTCTTAATGACATTTTCTTAACAAGGCTAAGTTTGTCTTCTTGTAGAAAAATTAACAGGGAAAACAGGGCTATAAAACCTTTGTCTGGAAAAGAATTAATTTCAAGCAATTGTTGCATTTAAATTCAGTAGAAGATATATGATGATGGCCTAGATGATCTTCAGAAGTCCCTTCCAACCCTAACTACTCCATGACTCTCAAGGCTGTTCATCACTCAGGTGTCAGGATTTACATACAAATATAACATAATTTCATTCTTTATTACACTATTGAAAAAAGTACCTGAAGCTATTCTTTCTGCTACTGAAATATGCAAAATCACTTTTTCTTTATTTTTATTTTTAGAAACAAAATCCATTGAACTAAAAACTTTCTGTCAAAATTCAGGTAACTTAACACAAATCATATGAAATAGAAAAAGGGATTTTGCACTTTCTTCTAAATCCTCTAGCCAAAAAAAAAAAAAAAAGTTTAGAAAAGCAGCCATTCTGCTCTAATTACCTACTGCAATTCTACATTCATAATAAACGGGTTCTGCTTTCCCACTGACATTATATCCTGAGGCAATACTGGAAAGAGAAGTAAACAAGGTCTAAGATGGCTTCTGAAGGAATTTCAGACCATTTCAAAAACCCACAAGAAAGAAAAAAAAACCCCTCACACCCATTCCCTTTCTCTGAGTAATCCTATTTTCAATTAAAATGATCTTTCTAGCTGGGCATGAAGGACTGCACTGTACTCAGAACAGGAATGGCTTTTCTAAGATGGAAAGCCTGAAGTGAGGCAATATTGCACACGGCCACAATCAGAATATATTCTTGTTTTCTGGCCTCTCTATTCTTCCTTGGGGCATTTTTCACAAATAGAGGCGTAGCCAAAAGCAGGGCCACACCTGCTGGCCAGAGAGCTAACAAAAATCCTTACAATGCATTTGGTCACACACATCTTAGACTTGGTGTCAACTGGAATTTTTAAGATCACATTGGGACTTCAAAGGAGAAAAGAAGACTCAAAATTTAAAAAAAAAATAAAAAGGGAAAGAACATGTAACTCTGAAAATCCTACTTCTGCCTTGTGAAACATCACCATCACACAGAATCAGAGATTTATTTAGGTTCCAAAAGACCTCTAAGATCATCCAGTCCAGCCACTAACCCAGCACTGCCAAGGCCATCCCTGAACCGTGTCCCCAAAACTGCATGGCTCTTGAATTCCTCCAGGGACAGTGACTCAGGTACATCATTTGAATGTGTAAACAATTTCACATTTCTCATTTCAAAGACAACTCAGGAGTACATAGCTTGGTGGCATTCCTTCTCAAAATACCTGCAGACAGCTACCTGAAGGTTATTTAACCAGGAGCTGCAGGCAGCCATGCCCTTGATGCACCCAGTGGTTTTCTGGGGCCAGCATGCAGCCCACAGACCCCATTCGGGCTGGAACTGGTATTTTCTAGCTGTGCATATTCACAGGCACGCCTGGATCAGTTTTAATGTCAGAGGAGAAAGGGTCTAGCCCTGATCACATGCCCAGAGAGCAGAAAGAACAACTGGTACTGCAGCCAGCAGCACAAAAAGGAATATTAACAATTACTTTAACCATTTATACCCCAAAAACAGTGATTTTTTCTTTTCTCCAGGAGGCTGAAGCACCAGGATGGAGCAAGGGGCAGCCCAGCTCCTGGTGAGACTGGAGAGCCATGAGACCATGGAAGCTTCACACTGCAGTTCTTCCCCCTGGAGAGTCTGGGAACTGCTCCTGCTGGCATCTCCACACCCAATCTGTGCCAGGAGTCACATCCTGAGGGGCTGAACAGCCTCCTACCCTGTCTGCAGGCTGTGCTGGGAGAGAATGGGACTGTGCCTCACACCCCAAGACACCAGAGCAAAAGGTTTGTAAGAATAAATCCTGGCCCTGCTGAAATCAATGAGAAACAAATGCCTTGTAATCTTATGTGCCAAGAAATAACTCAGAAGTAGGGTGGCGAGCTTTATTTAAGACCTGGATTTACACTTCATTGACACTGGTTAATTGGAATAAAATCCATCTGCTCATTAACCACAAATTTAATTTATGTAATGCTTTTTAATCCATTCTGTAAAGCTGAAGGCAAACTTCTGCAACATTCAGAACTATTTGATCACTTAGACTTTGTGGTTCCCTGACAAATAAGCAGGAGATAATAAGCTCCTGCCTTCTCTACAGCCAGGGAAGTGATGGAACACCTCTCCTGAAGACAAAAATACAGAGACTATACCAAAACATTCAATCCATCTGGTGAAATATAATTATCCTTTTAGGTGTGAAAACCTGAGGAAAATCTTAACGGGATTTCTTTGGAGTGTCCACTGTAGGGTCAAATTCCTTCCTCAGATACAAAAGCAGTATTTTCCAACTATTTTCAAGTCCATAACTTAGTGGATTTTTCTTGGACTTAGTTTTTGTTATTTTCCTCAAATGAATAAAAAGCAGTTAATAGAACATTTCACCTTACTCATTTCAAATTTTCCTCTTCTGTTTTTTTTTTTTT
>NW_026623878.1:276315-342132 GCF_030028575.1 Malurus melanocephalus | reverse complement strand
TCATGTTCCAGGTTTGTATATAAACAGAATACACAGTATGGCTTGTCCTCACCCATACCAGCCCTAGGTCATGAAGCCATTTATGCAGGAGGATGGGATACATGCACATTAAATGATATGGAAAAGTCAGGTTCTCTGTGGAGTAGCTCGCTTGTTCTGTCCAGTGCTTCACACAACTACAGAGCTCACAAAGGGTGAAAAATTAACCCTTATTTATTGAAGTGCCGTAGTAATTTCATGATTATCTTAACTGAAACTGTATAACGTCAAAGTATTTCTTTCCTCCACTAAATGTAAGACATGGAAAACCTCCTTCCATCTCAATGGCACTTTTGACAATTCTTTCCAAACAGCTGCTACTGCTGATATTGGAAAATGAGACCCATGTTATTTCTCACCACAGTGAGGAGAAATGTCTTGAGTTTATGTCTCTGGAACATAAAATTGGCTCCTGAGTGATTAATATATTTTTTTCTTCATGAAAATGTTGGTTTTGCCTTAGTGAGAAACACTAAAACTTACCATTCCGAGACAGGTTAGTTCCTGGCTGTTATTGTTATGTTCAGGCCAGGTAATATTTTATTCCCCAAATAGTTTCATTACTTTCACTGGGCCTTCCTGGAATCTCTTTGATTCATAGAATAGATTTGCTCTGTGTCCAAATACTAGTTTGTACAGGGGGGTCCCTGGTCCATGGCCATTATTAAGGAAAACACACCTGTTTATTTCAAAATGAACTGATGTCAATCAGTTCTGATGTGAATCAAGTAACTTTCAAAGCTTATGCTGCTCAGTTCTTGAGAGAAACAATGCAGTCACATTTTAATGCCAAATAAGTTACACAAGTCAAGTAAGTATTTTTATTGTTATAAAAAATTCAATTTGTACTTTTGTTTTGAACAGAACATTTTAGTAGGCATACCACTTTGTGCTATTGTATACTGCTGTGTAAAAAGCTAAATAAACTGTTTTACCTTTCTTGTTAAAGTTCTCCAGTTTAAAATGTAAGATGCTAGTTAGCTAAAAGAGTTAATGAGGAACTTCATCCTAAATAAATCATTTGTAAGTAAGGAATTTAATATTTAATATACATGTTTCTCTTTGGCAAGTGGTGAGAATTGATGATTTTTTTAAATGAGAACAAATGATGGGAGGATTTGAGTGGTATCTGGATATACTGAAGGAAATGCTTTTTCATATACTTTCAAATACATTTCTTCTGAACACTTTCAGTCAGGGGCTTGTATTGGATGTTTGCACTAGTTGCTCAAAGCTATTTTTTTGTGAGAAAGAACTATATTCTTCTGTATAGCTGCTACACTAGAAAAGAAAATGTTTTTAGAAACTGTTGTGCTGTAATAAGAATAGTATTTACTAGTGAATAGCTCCAATTTATTTTGCAGAATCTCCAATTTTGAAATAAATGGACAGGCTTCCTGTATCTAATCTGTAACCTGTGGGTTTGTCCTTGTGGATTCTAATTGCTTAATTTATTAACTGTTATTGTTATATATTGTATCTATTATATATATTATTTTTACCTAATTACACATTTTCATGCCCAGAAACTAAATGCACTTTTTAGGACAGAAGACCTCATTTTCATTAAGACTGCATATTCATAAAGTGCATTGTTTCCCACTTACCCAAAAAGTAACTTTTCACTTCGGAGGAAGAATCTAAACTTTTTAGTCTGGTCAGCTACCAAATGGATTTTAAATTTTTATAAAGGTGAAAAATTACTAATTTATTAACACATAAAAATTGGCATTATAAAGGCAAGCCATGGGAAAGCTTACAAAAACAGTTATGCTTAACTATTTACTATTCTTACAATTAGTTTATCTGGGCTGTTTCTATGTATGTGTTTAGACTTGTGGATTAGTAAATTACTAGTTGCAGTACCATTTCATATTTACTATGTACTTCCCCCTACACCTTAATTCCCTTTGCAGTATATGATAAAAAGAAAATAAAGTACAATCAAGTTGCAATACAGTTCAGAATCAGCCCCATTATGTGTCTCCTGAAAAATATATCTATATTGGATAAACACCGAGAAAGAAAATGGCACATGGCCAAGGAGTAGCAATGCTTCTTCTCTAAAAGTTTCACGGGTGTCTTGCTTTAGGACTTGTAAATATTCCCCTAATCCTTCTACAAAATCAAATCATCCCACATGCTTTCAACGTGTTTCCAGCCACTCATGGAGAAGCTGTACCTTTCTATTGGACCACCCTCTCCCATGCCTAACTGTACGCAGCAAGACAATATTCATTATGCTGTTGAGAATTTGGGATATTTGGGTCCAGTCCTATTAGCAGTGCACATTTCCAGAATCAGAATGGTTTGGGCTGGAAGGACCTTGGAATGTTATCCAGTCTAACTCCTTTGCCATGGGCACCGCAACCAAATCAGATTGCTTGGAGTACTGTCCAGTACAGCTCCAGAGATGGAGGACCTACCACCTTTTCATTACCAAAACTTTAAAATCTTTAAAAACACTTTGGAAACAGCTTTTATTGATGTCATGAACAATACTTAGGTGGAAAATGAAAATGTGGGGATTTTTTTTAAGTTGGGTTCAATTTTTTGCAACTGACAGTGTGGTTAGGAATTTGCAAGTGGACTGGAGAAGGGAGGGTTCAAATAGGCAAAATGGGTAATCTCAGTGTGTGGAAGCGGAGTACATTTCTACAACAGTATGAGATCCAAACTATAGTTCAAAATCAAACATGATAAATTCCAACAGGAATTGTTGGACTGGATTTCTTTTAACTACTGTGGGATAAAAGTAATTCTGATAGAAACTCAAATATAATCTCCCTTATCCTTGTGTAATCATAATTTTTGTAGCTTGAAGATGATGCACATGCAGCATTGGAAACGTGCTGGATCCATCTGGATTTTGGCAGCAATAAAGACAAGCACAGGGTTCATTTCAGACAAGAATCCCTATACATGTATACATACTGAACCGTATACATGAATACATGTCTGCATGTATTCAGTCTGCACTTCAGTTGTGCAGGAGCCCAAACTTCCTAAGGAAAATCTATGACAATCACACATATCCTTGTTGGTAGTGTAAACTGAAACCTTCATCCTCTCTTTGGTGCTCATTTTACCTGATTCGTAAACAAAATCAGCAGGGACAGGAAAACCTTCAAATCGGGTGAGTGGATATAGCAAAGGCTTAGATTTGAGCTGTGATTTCTATTAAGACACCAATATACAGCAGTAATTTTTTCTTGAGTTGCTATTTCTACCGATGTTACAAGGATTATTTCCAGGAGAGATAATTGCAGCAATTTATGGGATGCCTTCTGTGACTAACTCCATACCTTGGTGAAGACAGTACCACTGGCTTACCACAGTCCTTTGCAAACTACACTTTTATCTTGGAATCTCATATAACATATGATCAAAGCAAAATGTATAGCTCCATCTGCTGTAAATACTTTGAATTGATTATTTTTGATATTTTGACATTTTGTTTTTATGGCTGATCTGTACCTTGGGGAATTGATTTATCACTTTTTTGACACATATTTTCTACCTGTTATCAAGAATCAACAAAATTTAGATTTATACATTGTAAAGTGGTATTTCTTAGTTCTCAGGCAAAAATGAGCATTAACAAGGGTACATCTCAAGGTCATTAGGCTTCTGTTAACTGTTGTATGAGAGATTTTTTGTGCTGTACCATGGCAGCTGCTTGTGAAATTGCTCCCCTCTTTCAGTAAAAAACCCCATCAGTGAAGTCCCAGGTGATGGGGAAAATGGAAACTTTGCATTCATTTTTAGAAAAGGTAGAAAGGAAGAGCCTTTCCCACTTGCTCTTCTAGTTCCCTACTGGCACAAACCTGAAAGGAAACAGTGCAGTGCTCAATTCTTCAAGAGCTGACATCGTCAATAAACCTGGGTAAAACTTTTCCTTCTTGCTGCCTATGTTGAGGAGGAGATGTTTTTAGTCATAGTCATACCAAAGCCTTTTGTAACTTTCTCCTTCTTCTACTTTTGATGTATTTCTAAAATTATAGGAAAATTAATCACAGCATCCAAAACCATTGTAGGTTTGATGACATCAAAATAAGCCAAATATTATTTCTAGAGGAGTTGGAAGCCAATTTTGGTTTAAAAATTCTTTCTCTGTGAGACAATCCAGAATAGCCAATACAACTACAAGCTCAGAGTTGAATACAAATCTTATGGCTGACCTGAATTTTGTTCTCCACTTTTTTTTTCATCCACTGGTACCTATAGCAGGTCAGAAAGGGATTTCTTTCCTAACAGAACATTTTATTTTTCTCCATCCTTCTTTTTTATCAGTGACTTGAATTTGTGTGGTTTCTTTAGTGATGTGTCACTGTGATGATAGACACTCTAGAGACTGTAAGTAGATGATGATAGAGGAGATCGTCAGTCTGGAGAAACCCAAGGAAAAAGCAGTGAACTTTGCCTGGGAAATGTTTCTTGGAGAGAGAGGGGTCAGTTCCCAAGCTATATCACCTCATATCCTCATGTCTGCAATTTAAAGAGGTTAAAAAAAATTACTGAAGTTTCTATTGCATTAGGGAAAATACCCTTGGAATTATAAAGTCTGGGTCACTGAAGAGGGAATGCATGCCACTTTTTTTTTTTAAATGCATTTTAGGGTGAGACAAAGACTCATGCAGCCTAATGCCTTGTTAAAATCTAAGCTTATAAATGTCTAAGTTTTAGAAATGGAATCTGTTCAAAATAGGTTCTTTCTTTCTTCCAACTTCCTTTTCTATAATCATACCAGGAGCTTTTTCTCATAATACATTGCAGGTGGTATTATTAGCACTGTGGTTTAAAATGTTTGCAACTGCTCTTTCCTGCAGTGATTCACAGCCATGAGCTGGAAAACCTGGTTGCCAGAGTAGGGGCTGCTTGAGAGGAAAGCCTCAAGGGAAAATTTCCCAACTGGACTGCAGAATAGACACATCCTTTCCTGGCCAGAAACCAGCATGCAACACTTGGGCCCATATTTCCTCAGTGACTGCCAGCTTGTTTCCAAGTGTGTTACCAAACCAGGGTGTGACACAAGGCCAAAAGACATCATGGCTGGAACCAACAGCAGGCAACAACAGAGGTCACCATTGTCAGGTGACCATGGTCACCACCACAGGAAGGAATCTCTGCAGAGTCCATTTTAGAACCTGACATGATGATTAGAGCAAAAATGCCTGGTTTTCACTGGTGTGATTAGAGTTCTGTAGCATGAACAAAGACAATTCATTGTGACAAAGTGATTTTTTAATGTCAATTCTCCTCTTTTGTAACCCAAACAGAATATTTTTTTAATCTTAGACAACAGAAAAAAACAGAGAAGCCTCCACCCCCTATCCATTACTGATTTTTTAAGAAGGGAGATAAATGTTTCTTCTATTTTCTTGTTGTCTAACAACAGTTACCCCACAGAGTAAATATCAGTATTTCTAGTACTAAAGATATGGGGAAGGCTGTTACTTAATACATTGTTACTTATGCCAGATTTTAATATTTGGGCAGTGTATCCTTTTCATCCCACAGCCTGTTTGCTTTTTTTTTTTATGGATGGTTGTGTGGTTTTTTACCAACATCCAAATGCCAACCAGTTTGCAATATGTGAATTTTTTTAGAGTTGCATTTCACATTGATGAGGTCATCCCACTTTACAAATCTTTGAAGGAATTTGTGAAATCAACATAAAAGTAAACTTTTAATTTGGGCCTAAACTCTGAAGGTTAGCTCTGATAACACAAATATATGACATCAAATCAACAAATATCTCTTTCTCAGAATTGAGAGGGGTAGTGGGGATAGGATTGTAAGGAACAGCAGAAATTCTATCCTGTGCTTTTAAATCAAAAACTCCTGTCAGCTGGCAGTCTCAAGGAGGAAGTAGCTGTGGAGAAAGACACCCATTTTTATATGAAAATAACTTCCAGAATTCTCCTGGCATTTGTCTGTTTTGTTTTCTAAGTATTCCGCTTGTTTTCTCTTTGAATCTACTTGAAATGGATAAAATTCATTATTTAACCATGGCTTGCATTAGCAAGGGTTTCCTTCTGCTCTATTTTATGTTAGAAAGAATCAAGAATGCCAATTTCCTTCAGTTCTTCAGCTAAAATTGGGAAAACAGACCCATATGTTCTGACAGTTCCCACTGGATAAGTCTGAACAGCTGCTTCTCTTCCTCAGCTTTTGTCATGGGATATAATTATTCTTTCATCCATAAAAAAAACAGAAGGATGCTTTTTCAATGCTATAAAAATACCTAGTACTGTAACATTTAACAACATAATGGCAGGAATTACAGAAGATGTGCTCTAAACAGCAAGAGAGGTTTAAAACAAGAAAATTATTAATTTGATAGTACCCCAGGCCTCTGTATCACTTTTAATCTGAAATAATTTTACTTGGGTTGTTTTAAATGAACCTTAGGAGTGCTGCAGTCCGCTTTATCTTTTCATACTGATTTTGTAGGCACAATTGTGTTACAATGGCAAGTCCCTGGTAAAGAGCAGATGGAATAAGGGAGGCTGGACCTCCAGCAACAGATCTTCCATTGAAAACACACTGCCTTCAGTACAATTTACAAGGCTGGCCAGAAGTGACATTGCATTTACAGTCATCTTCTTTATTAGGCACCAAGGCAAATCACCATCCAGTCCTTGTGCAAGCACATGTGATCACAGCAGACTCTCACTTGGTCCCCTGGCTTAACACAAATGTGACATTCTTCACTGCTGGCTAAAGGGTTTTGGTGGTGGCAAAACCTTACACTACACCAGCTCTTCAATCCCGGACATTACAGGGCACTTTTAAAAATATTTGGTAGCAACTGGTAATAGGTACTCAAGCAAAGGATGTTGCCGAGAAACTGGAGTGAGACCAGTTTTCCAGCCAGTCACAACCTGCCTCAATGACATAAGGAGATGCTGCTTTGGGAGCCCACATAACCAACCACTTCCAGCCGTCCTTTCGTCTCCCACCTTTTGGGTCCAGTACCAGCAAGGGCTGAAGGCTCTCCAGTGGAAAAGCAGCACTTTGCCTGCGGCAGGAAGGTGACCTCTGATGGAAACGGCCACCCGTGTGCGTAGAAAGATGCGATTTTGTTACACAGTCATGAAACAGCTCAGTGGTGCTCTGTCCAGACATTGCCAAGAGGGGATCACCTTTTCCCCTAGGGCTTGCGGTGCTATAGAACAACCCCACTCCCTCAGATCCGTCTCTCCACAACCAGCCTTGCCCTAGTGACCCAAGGAGCGAAGGCCCAGCCCTCAAACCCCCCCCAAGATGGCGGGAGCCGCCCTCGCCTCCGCGCGCCCGCCGCCCCCCGCCTCAGCGCGCGAGGCGCGTCCGCGCGCAGCGCACGGCCGAGGGTTCGCAGCACTCCGGCGGGGGAGGGGAGGGAGCGCGCACGCACGTGARCGCCCGGGCCGCCCGGCGGCTCCCYGGCAATCGCTGTATCCCGCCGTCCCATTGGCCGCCTAGCGAACCTTTCACCTTTTACCCGGCTTCGGCGGCCAATCGCCTACTTCCTCTCATATGTAGGCGATGCGGAGCGTGCGGACTGCGCAGGGCGGCATTCTCGGAGCGAGGTTGCGCCGCGGGCGCTGGGCGGCCCCCGTTGGTACGGGCGGGAGGGGCGGGGGCGGCGCTCTGTTTGCGTAGCGCCGGCCGTAGCGCAGGGGCAAGGGAGGGAGGGGGAGGCCGTCCCGGGCCCAGGTGAATGGAGGGACCTGACAGCTGCAGGGACTGAGGCGGCGGCGGCGGCGGGGAAATGGCGGTGGCGGCAGCGGGAGCACAATGAGAAGCGGCCTGTAGTGGGGGGAAGCGCCGGGCTGGGTCCGGTCCGAGCAGGTAGGAGATGGCGCCCCGGGAGCTGCATGGCGGCCGAACGCGGGTGTGTCGCGCCCGCCGGCCGCAGCTCCCGTGTCCCCGGCGTCGCCGCCAGCGGGGTGGGATGGCGGCAGTCTCTCTCTCCCGAGGCCCGGGCAGCATTGCCCCACCTCCGCCCCAGCGGCCGCCAGTACCCACGCCCGGGCCCCGGGATCGGCCTGGGCAGCTCCCCCGGCGCCCGTGGGGCCCGCACGGCTGGGCCTCGCTGCGGCTCCGCTCGGCTTTGTCTGTGAGCGGCGCCCCCGGGCAGCCGCGCCGGAGCCTCTCGGGGGCTCTGGGGCCTTCCCGCCGTGTCCTCATGGGCCCGGGGAAAGCAGTGGGGGGTGGTGAAGGAGTTTCCACTCGGCAGTGCTGATCTTAAAGGCGATATAAGAATGTCTTGGCTCTCCTCTTTGCTTCCTCTCCATCCTTTTCCAGGGTCTAAAGGAAGGCAGATCCAAACAAACCTTGTACGGCGTGAACGTGCGTTGAAAAATTAAAGCTTAAAAAGACATAATTTTGCACAGGACTTTGTTGCTATGTTAGGTAGTATAGAAAAAGTCTGAATCAGTAGGAAATAGGAGGGTGATAGTGATATCTGGAAAAAAAGGTAATTTTTGTGTGTACTATGCTTAATCAGAAATCAGAAATTAGTGTTTAAAAAAAGTGACCCTCATGGTGAATAGTGAATCTTAGTTAACTGCTAACAGTTCGGAGGATATTTGGCACTTCAGATCAGTTTTGAGTATTTTTGAGTATGTTAAGATTTTGGTCTTCAAGTTATGTGGTGGGCTCAAGTGGTGAAAGTGTATAGGCTGGCAGATTGTTTTCCGCTTTCTTTCCCTAAACGTGGCAGTCAAGACAATTAACTTTGCAGATACCCAGTTTGCCGTGTTTTATGTGGTTTTTTTTTTTTAATAAGCCACTCTGGATACTCTGATGAAATGCTGACTGCACGTGTATGTTCAGTAGGCTGGGTGGTGCTTGTTTTAGCAAGTTCATACAGACACTAACCGAAATTCATTTCATAGTTATTCTCTTAAGATCCTTTCTGAAGAGGGTTTTTCTTATTGACTGCCTCCATATCGTGGTCTGTGAGGTTTGAAGATGATACTAGAAGTTTTCAGCTGGAAGGTGCTTTTTTCGTGTTTAATATTTAGATTGCTATGGATTTAAAATATGTATATATTTATTCAGAAGTGTTGGCTTTGATTTAGCTACTGCTGTTCTTCATCTGCTTCCTGATGATACAGTTCTGTGAAAGTGGCATCTCAGTACTTGACAGCCACAGAGTGATTAATACAAGAATTAACAGTTAAGTGAGAAGGAAATGGTATCAATATGTCATTATATAAATCTGTTCTTAGTCCTTAGGTTTAATACTAAATGCAGTTTGGGTATTTTCCTTTTATGTCTCTTCTACATTAAAAAGGTTGTATATGGGTAAGAGAAAGGTAGATTGAAAATGGACTGGGGGTTTTCACGTGACAAATGGCATTCTAATAATGGAATAACAAATATCACAAAGAGAGTTATGAAGAAAGTACAGTAGAGAAGTGTTGTTTGTTTGCTTGTTTCCCCCGCTTTTTAAAGATTGCTTTATGTTACAAACTGAAAAGAAATCCAATACTCCTTTACACTGTGTATAACTGAAAGACACGGTGCATCAGCTTGTGTGGAATACCGGAAGTTTTACAGGAAAATTGAAACGATTGATTCGTAGTCAAAATCATCTGAGGATATAAAAACAAGAGTATCTTTTGAGTCTTGGCAAACATCAAGGTGGCTGGTCCACGGAAGGTACTCCTGCCTGTCCTGTGATTATACAGCTCCTTACATGTGTATCCACTGCCTACTGGTAGTGGGAAGTCAACCAAGCTATTTTGTCTCATGTATTACACTAATTTTTTTTAAAAAATTACACTTTTTAGTGTATTATTAAGAAATACCTTGATCGTCTGTAGCATACAAGAAGGAAAAAAACAAAACCTGCAGTTAAAAAAAACAGTGCATTGTCATGGAGTCTTTTATGTAGTCCATTGATGTTTCTCATTTCCCACTTTAGAAATGTGTGCGGTACTTTGCCACTTTTTCAGAAAAGTGTATGGATTTGCTTCAGCACAACTGCCCAAAGTTTGAATATCACTACTTGACCCATGTTGGATTTCTATATGAACTGACTAAATGTGCATTGAT
Organism: Malurus melanocephalus; assembly: GCF_030028575.1. Classification (NCBI taxonomy): domain Eukaryota; kingdom Metazoa; phylum Chordata; class Aves; order Passeriformes; family Maluridae; genus Malurus; species Malurus melanocephalus. The sequence goes on along the minus strand of NW_026623878.1, from coordinate 332,043 downwards.
CTGTGTTGAATGCAAATTACTGGCAGAACCAAATGCAAACATGCATTCTTAAAAGACYGAGGAGTTATTTAGTAAAATGGATAAGGGAGCTGAAATAATCTGATTTCTCTTTAGATAGGATTTAGAATATAAGTGAGTGCAAGAGTTCAGGAAGATTTTGAAAAGGCTTCTAGGGCTTTAGGGATAACGAGCGTTATACTGAGTGCTAAGGCTACAGACAGGATTTTTGTTTTGGGGCATAGGTTAGTCTGTTGGGAAGCAGGTAGAACTTTAGAACATTCTGAGATCGGTTGTTCTCTTGTTCAATAATTTTTTTTATGACTTCTTTTCCTTCTCATGTAGGTAATACAAACTAGGGAGTGTAGTGAGCCTGATGGATTTGTTGGCAGAACAGCAAGATGGCTCCTGCGTCCTAATGCCTGACTGTGTAACCACTGGCCATCTGTATCCCATCGCCTTCATGTGTTCCACAGTAATTTCTTCAGACTGATAGCAGAAGTTTGGTTTTATTTATGTATTTTTTTAGGAAGTGCTACCTGTAAAGAAAGTTAAAGTATAATTACAGTATTGTGTAGAGCAGGAGCTTCTGTATAAATCTCTGCAATGTGCTTTTAGAACGCTATATCCTGAAGGCTAAGAATAGTTGGAGTAGATCAGAAAGCATTATTTTTCTTTACATCTTCCAGATGTCTCATCCTTTAGCCTTTTGTGACTACCATATGTATTGTGATAAACGAGAAGAGAGGAAACCTGATACATAGGAAAAATGAAAAGCTAATTTTTTAGCTGAAGTTACAGTCTTTGTTGGCGCTTCAAGTTTTGGTGTTGAAACTGTGTTGATAGTTTGGGGATATGGTGGCTTTAGGACTTTTAGTAAAATAAACATTCTAGAAGACTTAATTTAGAGAACAAAATAGTGCCAATTCTAATGCATGCCATGATATTATATTAAGTGAACTCTTGGTTTTGGTAGTTCTTGCATGCCTTATCTAGTAACATAATTTTTCAAGTTTGCATGCTGAGCAGTGTATCTGGAACTCGCTTGTTATTTCTGCTCTATAGTTCAGGCTGCATTAGTTAAATCAGTTTCCATTATATTTGTTGCCTTTAAAATCATACTATCAAGAAGGAGAGAACTGAAACTTGTATGAAGAAATTTGCATGCATTGTTGAACAGCTGCAGGTGTTGAAATGTCGTCTAGTGGGAAAGGGAAGAAAGAGCAATATTGTCCACCTTCTTCTGTCACAGATATTCCAGGATCCAAGAGACTTCAGTATTGCTTGTCATGACCCTTCCTTTAAGTGCAGTACATTTAAGTGCAGTACATTTGTGAATCTGTGATCCGTGTTTTGGTTGGCACAGGTGTTATTACTGAGTCCCTTCTTACCAAGGTGAAAAATCAAAAGTGTTCTCTCTTGCTCTTTGCTAATGATAGTAGAAGGCCTTGGTTTGCTATGCTTTCTTCTCTTTATGTCACTCAGTGAGTGGCTTGGTACTTCTGTGATGTAAGCTGGCATGATCAGTTTCTGCCCATGTTTTAAATCCTTTGTTACTCTTCATAAAACATTAGTTTCTTTGTGTTCAGTGAATAAGCGTGAGAGGTCTGAGGTGCAGCAGGATGGCTATGAACTTGAAGGCTTCGTTGCAGGAAACAGGTGGTCAGTTTGGGAGTGTTTTAGCTAGCCTTGGTTTTTTTTGGTTTTTTTTTTTTTTTTGTTTTAATATCTATAACCCTTTTTAAAAAGAAAATTGTACCAATGCACACACAAACACACAAAAACGCCCTAACCTGTTTGAACCAACCCCTTATTGTTAACAAAACCTGATTTCCAGTACCTGTCTCCTCTTTTGGAATCTGATTCTTGATAATTTGTCAAGCCATATAGCAGCCTTTTCTTCAGCTGAAATGCTAACAAGTAGCTGGTAATAGTACAAAAATTTCTCTTGAAAATAGGAATTTAGGATTTTTTTTWAATCTTTTTTTTTGRAAACTGAATAGGAGTTTTAGAACTGCTCACTGATTGCATAAATGTCCTTTCCTTAGGAAGTGAGGTAAATACATCTTGCTTTTTAAAGTTAATTTGTTTGACTCCATTGAATGATTTGGCYATGCAAGCATGTCTGGGCTGGCTATTGTTGCAATTCATGTTTCTCTTTTGTTTGCAAAGTCTGCTTTGTTTTTGATCTAGATCAAATTTCTTACACTTTCTTTGAACAGTTACTGGCCTCTTAGGATATTTTTGCTCCATATTTTTTTCCAAGTAGAAATTAAAAAGACTTGCCTGTCTAAAGTTGAAGTTTCCTTGTAGTTTGCAGTAAAAACTTCTAGAGGTGATCTGAATTCTCCCCAACATTCAAACCATAGAAGACCTAATTTCTCTCACTGAGTTTTCTTAAGTTAATTCAGGTATTTTTGTTTTCACTCTTTCTTTTGAGTGTGACTTTCAAGTGCATAAATAAAATTTATTCAGATGTTTACATTTTTCAGATGTTTATATTCTGCATACATTAAAACATTGAAATGTATTTTATCTGACTTATTAACTGGGAATTCATAATATTCATTGATAGTATTTCTTCTTTATTCTGGCTATTAGTGTTTGGGATCAATTTCAAGAATGACTTTTAATTCCTCACTTAAGCYATGTATTTCTGAGCAGGCAAACCTGTCTGTCTTTCTGTACCTTTATGGTCAGTGGCTACTGGGCTTTTGTTTTTGGAAGAAGACATAAAATGGGAGTGCTTACAATACAGCTAAAAGCTCTGGGCAGTCAATTTTTTTTAGTGACCCACAGCCTTTGGCCATCTTTCAACTAAATTTAAATGCTTATATTATCAGCTTGCTATATAAAGTTGTTAAGAAGTGATACAAGCCTGGTGAAAATTTTTTTTCATGATTCTTGCTGTCTGACATAGTGCTATCTCAATGACCTCCAAGACTGTGAAAACCAGATAATAGGCATAAAAAAATACTTCTTAAAACAAAAAAACTCCATACAAACCCACATTTAAACCTCTGTTTCTGCTGCATGTTGTTGGAGTCCCCAAGATGTGTGTGTTCTTGTCATTTATTCTTCTTGGTACTTACACTTTCCTGTTTTTGTGAAACCAAATAAGAGAAAAATTGGAATACGAGGATTTTCTACCAGTTCAATGAACAGTCAGCATGAATGGCAGAGGCTTTAGAGAGAAGTGATGGAAGCATGTTACTGAGAGACATGGGATTATCCTTGTATCTTTTTCATTATTTCTGCAGTTACTCTCAGCCAGGTCTCATGGACTGCCTTACACTTTTTATAACTTGTAAAAAAAGTATGTGAAGAAAGTTTTTCCGTTCTTCATTATTTTTAAAGGATATTGAATCMCAGCATTGGCCTCATGAGTTCACTGACACTATAGAAAGATAGCAAGCTGTAAGTGGTAGGGCAACAAGAAACTTTCAAAGATTTTAAATAAAAAATAAAGATATGTATAGCCAGGTATTCCTAGAAATGTATACYCAATATGTCCATAGGTCTATCTGCTGAATAGATCAGTTGATTTGTTTGCTGTGTGATCACAAAGGCTATGTGTTAATGAAGTCTTCCACCACAGAAGTCTAGCTATACCACCTACTGAGCAATTTGAAAACAATGAGTTTGAGGCATGATGGTTGATGAAGCTCTGGAGGAGGAAGAGTGTAGGTTTTAGGAAGGTAATGCATTTTTATCTTCAAGTATTTAATTGAGAAAAGGATTGGAAGAATGCCAAAAACATTTATGAGCTCCCTGGCTCTTTGAAASACATGATTAACTTCCAGGAGATGAGCAATTTCCCCTATCATAATCCTTGCATAGTTAATGCTTTGCTGTGCTGAAGTTGGGAAGTTAAACCTGCCTTGATTCATAGTAAATTGTCTGGGAAAGGGTCTTCTAAAGACTGTGTGTTACTTAAACTGAACACAGGATGAGTTTTTAGTGACAAAATTTACAATTTGTTAAAACTGTCTAYTGACCAGTTATTATCTCAGCAGATGAGTGTTTGCAAGGAATTACTGGATGATTTTAGGGCATTAGGCACAAAGATGAAGCAGGTGCTGATTTCTGGCAAGCATTTTGAGTAGTATGCCAATAATGCTACTAATGTATACATTACCAGTTACTAAGAGTTGTTAAAGCCTTTTATCGGTTCATCCAGTTATTGCTTTCTGTTGCTGCTAGGTGTTTCTTCTGGCACCACTCAAATAGTTTTGGACTACACAGCAAGAAGTTTTAGGTTTGTATTTTTAAATTTATTGTTCTTAGTGTAAGACAGTTCAGCAACATTTGGCAATAGAGAAGAAACGCTGGTGCCTGATTATAAATGTCGCAGTCAAAAACCTGTTGAATCCAATTTCCTTGTTTTCTGTAATAAAGGCATTCAAGTGGCTGTCAGAATGGATGATGAGCATTTCCCCATGCCAACTCTAATACTCCTCTGATCCATATAAACTACTTAATTCAGCTTGCTGAATCAGTAGAAAACTTGCCTAGGTCAAAGAAAAAAAAAGTCTCCCAGTTATATTGTCCTGAACTATTTTTCTCTCAGAGTCGGACAAGTGTCAAAGCTGTTAGAGAAGGGAAGGAACAATGACAGTGGGGTTTGCTTCATTGAACACTAGGTTGTCATCAGACTAGATTAACAGTCTCATGAAAACCTTCCCCAAAATACTACTTCTCACCTATTAATTGAAATAATTGTATCATGTTTTTCTTGATTTTCTACTTTCTCACTGTTAATAGCTGCTGTTGCAAACAGCAGTTGTGTTATAGCAGTAGTTTTGTGGGTTTGTGTATAAAAATCAGCTGTGGTAAACGGAGGGAAAAATTATGCTACRAAAATTGAATAAAAATACAATGGGATTTAATAACTCCCGTAGTGAGTACTGTTCTGAGATTCAAACAACTTTTTAATAAAAGGTAACTACAATCAGTGCAGTAATCAAGATGGAACACTTAGACTAGCTGTTAGCTTGGCAAATTCAGATCTGAAGTTATAAACTATTCATTCTTGTTTAAAACYTCTCATTTTTATTTAGTGGTAATTTGTTGCTGTAACTCCATAATTAAGAATCTGTACAAGAAACTGCTTAAAATTTTAGGACTTACTTTCCATTTTACCTCAAATGCAGTGATTATATGTTCCAAGACACTAATATAATCAGATACAAATCAATGACTTAATAACTTTGTTATTAAATTTTATTAGAAATGAATGTTTTTCTCTGTCCAGTTTTCCATTCTTATGAAAGTGATGGAGTGAGGGTTTTTTGTAACGCTGTGTTCAAGTTCTCAGGTATAATCTGATTAAAACTCTGATATATAATCAGTATAATCTGATTCAAAAACTCTTCAAAGCTCAGTGTTTCCATTTTAGTGAGGGAAGGGGAAATCATTGTCCTGATTTAAAAAAAAAAACAATCAAAACCCTTAAAACTAACCACCATTGTGTTCAAACAAAACCARACAACTCTCTAGTGTGTTTGCCATTAATGTGGTAAAACTATGTAATCGCTCATTTGAAAACTGAGCTTTAGGACTCCTCTGTCCAGAGCAGAATTAGCTATATAAGTATGTGGGTAGTTCAAAAGTAATAGGTTGGAGTAGTTGAGAGAAGTATATCACCTTTGTAATCTGGAAAATTTTTGGCTTTCCTTCCCCACTTTCTGCCTAGAAATAAAAATTACCTTTTCCCTTCCCTRTCCTGGTATTTGTTGCTAAGCTTCATTGAAACAAGCATTTCTGAAGTTTTATTGTAAAATGAATTAATGATACTAATTCATCTCAGCAACAGTTTACTCTGTGTGATTTCTTTCATTCTATTTGGCTCTAGATGTGGTCACAGATTGCCTGGAAACAGTTGTGGGGGCAGCAGGTAGATTGAAGAGTGAGTAAGAGTGATACTCTTGGGGGTCTGTCCCAGTTTAATACCCYGTGCAGTGTTAAATGCATGGTAACCTGTGATCTGGAAGCCTTTATTATAGAGCATTTTGTTTTGCTGCTGAGTGAAAATTAAAAGAATCGTTTTGTTTACATCAGGAATGTATTTCTTTGATTGTTTTAGAAAAATTTATACAATCAGTTACAGATTTTTGTAAGAATATTTGAGAAAGCTAAAGTGAAATACTGATCTGGTAAAATGCTAGGATGTAAAAACTGTGCATATGCCATGTGCTTAATCCTACTAGAAGAGGAGTAATAAGGTCACTTCTCAGTGACAGCTTGCTTGTAAGGGTTTAACACACTTTTCCTTTTGAATGAACTTTATTGCTTTGGTGGATCAGTCTCAGTTTCTCTAATGTCTTGTCTGTGCAATGAGGTCAAACTTACAAATTATTGACTTAAAAATTATATATCTTTAAAACTTAATTTCAAAGCTACTTTTCTATTACGTGTCTTAGAGGCCTAGAGGKTTTTTTYCTTGTTCTTTTTTTTTCCATCAGGTTTAGTATGTATTTGAAGTAACTTGAATTGCAAATTAAAAAATGACGAAAACAATAATTTCTTAAAATCTTTAGCTGAAGAGAAGTGAGTGATTTCATGYTCAGGGTTGAGAAAGCAGTGCTGAGGAAGAAGAGGGAAATCTCCATTGAAAGTTAGGCATATAATCTGCTTAAATCATTCTGGAAGTCATCAATTATCTGCCTCTTTAGGCATCTTAATGCGTCTGTGTATGCCTACTCAAATAAGCTGCTCATTAGCTGATGAAAGCAAATGATTAGTCAATGAAATTGAAAGTCACTTGTATTTAAATATTTATTCTGAAGAATTTAAAGTTTTGTTATTATTATAACTGTAATATATGTTTGCATTAATTGAGTTACAAGTTCTTTCCAAATACCATAGTATTCAGGGGGAGGTTGTTCTGCATAATTCAATATAAGAATTAATAGGTAAATGGTATGATTACTTGAATTTTAATGGCTGTGATACTGTTCTCCTAATTAGATGCCTATGTTGTGAATCAGCAGAAATGATATCAATATGGATGCACGTGTTTCTAAGGAAAGCTACGAAAGCAATATGAGTTCCTAACTAGTAGGGTAGTTATGTAAGAACCTTAGATACAAGCTTTCCCAGTATAAATCTGAAATGTTTACCAGTATAAATCAAAATTAGGGACGTTAATGCCTCTGATTTGACTTACTGTACTGGCATGTTAACGGTGGAGTAATTTACTTCAATTTGCTYGATTAGTCCCCTGTTGTTGAATGAAAATATTTGATATTTAAAGACTTTTAGTAAGGTTTGGGTTTTGTGGGGTATTTTTTGGTTGGCTTTTTTTTTTTTTTTAATCTAAAATACCTCTGCTTTTTCAAATCCTTGATTGCATTCATATATTTTCTGGTTTACTTTTAGAAACTTGATCCTTTCCTTTAATTCTCTCATAACTAGGTCGAGTTCTTTGTCACTTACATGCTCCCAGTGCTTCTTCTGATCCAGCTTGTCTGACTGCATGTTCGTTACAGCTGCCCTTCAGTTCTGTGCTGCTTCATGGATGTTTTCAGAGAGTCTGGGTTTGATTGATCTCTGGAGAAACATAGTCTGACTTGCTGGAATTGGTCATCTGTAGGGTACTGTGAAAATAAAYGAGGGTAAGAAAATATTCTTAATCCAGTACTCATCATTAAGTGAAAGAATTGCAGTGTGTGGAGAGCTGCCTGGATGGACTTGAGTGATACGGTCATAACTGTGGGAGATTATGTGAATTTGCATTTTGTATTCAGAATGGTGGATATCTGTTCCACTGCTTAGCTCATTCTCCTGTCATTTCCACGTCATTCCTTCTCAGTCACCAGCAATGTACCTTCCAGGCCCTTAATATTTTCTTTTGGTAGGTCTTAATGTATCCAGAGTAGAAGCTGAGCATAGCACCAGCAGAAAGGAGAGATAGTTCAGGTTCTGCTGATGCAGCTGCCAGTCAACCTCACAGAATCTGGCTGCATTTTTTTCTGAAAATTGAGAACTGTTGAATTAAGAAAACACTTAATGGTTTTTGCTCATAGTTTCTTGATATTGGCTGCTTAATGTTGCTGCAATAAAGCTATTATACTTCTGGTAATTAGATGATACCAGGCATCRTAATTGGTGGTTTGGCAGTGTTGATGCAAACTACAACTAATGTGGTAAGAACGGGATGGAATTCTTTCTTATGCTTTGTATTTTCTATTTTTTGATAACCAGGATTTGTGGAGCTGGTAATCCCAGATAAAGCAAAATCTGCTATGTTTTTTTCAGACAAGAGTCTCGACTCAAACTTGTATGTTTATGTTCTGCCCTGAAAWTGCCCGCGTATGTACTGCCCTGAAAATGCAGTTCACAACTGACTGAATTACAGGACTATATTTTAATATTACAGAGGAAAGCAACTCTCTTCAGCTGATGGCTGTGGACTGGGGTCCTGTATATATGTGTGTCTTTTTTGATACAGTATGTGTCAGTAATACAAACAGGGTCTGGAATTGAAACAAACAYAGGAATATATAAAGTCTGAGTTGTGCTTAGCAGAAGAGTTAATTTACAGGTGTAGTGCTATATTAACTTGGTTACATTGCTTCCATAGTTTCAGAAACCCTCAGTTACACCATTTATAGGCATTTAACTCCTTTAAAACATTATTTTTCAGGCCTGAGTAGTTTGAGATAATAATATAAAAAAGTGGAATTAACAAAAATATAATTTCTCTTTCCTTCTAATTTGTCTCTATTATTATTAAATGAGCATTCAATAGATGCTGTATTCAGTAAACCACAACTGCTTTTATGTCTGGAACAATCCCRTCATTTGCATTTTTGGGAATGCTTTTGCATATATACAGGAGTAGCTCTCACTCCATTCTAAAAAATAAAGGGTAAAAAGTTATCTCCACCTTTACACCTCACCCCCCTTTTTTAATGATGATTGTAGCAAAACAGCCTATTTTAGTGTTTAAAGCTTTTATTCTCATGCAACAAGGAGGAACAATTTGGATACTTTTTTTTTTTAACTCACACAGTTAAGAGTATCCATCATTGTATGTTATGAGCAGATCTAATGTGGAAAATTGGACTAATGCTTTACTGGATTGAAGGGATTCTTAATTGAAGGGATTCTGGAATCTACATGGCWTTAGGGAGAGATACCTGTTAATATCCATTCAGAGAACTTTCTCAAGGATACCTATTTTACCTCAATTTATTCTTTTTCATTTTGCATTTGTTGTGCTATTGGGGAAGATTGATGGATGAATCAGGAGTGGGTCTGTTTTCTGATTTGGATCTCTGCACTACAAGGTTTAATAAGTGCTTAGTTGTAACAGTATTGGAGCTAAGGGACCTTTATCAACCAATTACCTCACTGCTAACACAGGAGTTTTTTTATGTTTGACCTTGTTCCAGCTTTCATGGTTGATCATAATGTGTTAAGCTTTCAGAGGAGGGAATAAAATACAAAGCTTCTCAGTAAATATTTAGACACCGATGACCCCATATATTGGGGAAAGGACACTGTCCCCGCTGTGTTTTGTGGATCTTGAATATTTTTATTTTTCAGCTTCAGTCATGATTCCATATTTACTCCTAAATGTAACAATTCCATTTAAAGCATCTATTAAAAAAAGAAGCTTTCATTGAAGGTAGAAAGTTTTAAAGTTATTTAGCATACATGTAAGTCCTCAAATCCTTGCAAACCACTCCAGTTTTTCTTACCTACTGACAGTACACAAAACAAGCATGTCTGCTCTCATAGTTATTTTTTATCACTTTATCTCACATAAGGACTTCAGCTCTTCCATCACTACCTTTTTGCCAACTAAATTCTTGAATATGTCTGATTTCAGTATTGTGTCAGTTGTTCTGCAAGGTCAGCATTGCTACAGCTAACCTGTGATATGAAAATGYTACATGAAGCTTGAAGTTTTATACAGTTAAAATATAATATTTATAGCTTCTCACCTCTTTTGAATCCCTGGCAGTGTGCAAATATTCRCTTTGTTGGACAGTATTGAAAAATGAAGATAGATGCATTAAAAATTAAAAATGGTTAATTGATATGACCTGCTGAAGTCTTACATTAGTTTAACTGTGAAAAACTGAAAGGAATGCTCGTGTTCTCATCTAAGTGCATGTATTTACATAGAAGGAAATAACTATATCTTTTCCACTGTGGAATTAATTCAGATAATTTTACAGYCATTCACATTTATTCTGCTCTTCTCTTGTGCGAGAGCCCTTGCAACACTGTTGGTTTGCCACAAGAGCATTTTCATAGAATTGTAGAATTCCATATGATTTAGGGGAAAGACCCCTAAAATCTACCCATCAGTGTAAGATTGCCCAGTCCACACAAAACCATGTACCTAAGTGCCACAGGTACGCATTTTGTTTAATACCTCCAAAGGTGTTCACTCAACCTGAGCAGCATCTTCATCTTTAGATATTCTTATGTGTTCCAAAAGAAAGGCAAAGACAAACCCAACAAGAAGCAAACAAAAAAAAMCAAACCAAAAATACGGCAGCCCAGTGGGCCTATGGAAGTGTTTTGGAACTTATTCACATATTTTCCTTCAATAAAATGAAATAATCAAGTATGCTTTTAGTTTCTTGCGGGTTTTTTTTTCCTCCCCTCTGGTGTTCTTTCTCTGGAGATTGAATTCTGTGGCAGCTGAGGAGCTTTGAATGTCTTCTGAATTTGGGAGGAAAAAAAGTTTCTTTGTACTGCATATTTTTCTGAACTTAATTACTAACTTCATCTCAACTTCACATAAAAGAAAATTACAGTAGTGTATCCTCAAGTTTGTTGCAGGGAAAGGCCAAGTGAAGACAGGTAGTGTATTTGGTAAGAAGTCTTTCTTTTTTGGGATGACATTAAAAACCACGAAGCATGAAGTGTGCAGTAAAYAATGTGCTAATTAAGATATAATATTTATACATTTTAAGGATGCATTAGGAAGGGTTGGTTTGATGCACCATTAATGATGAATACTTTCAGGAGGTATTTTTGGGTGGTTTGGGTTTTTTTGGGTGGTGTTTTTTTTTGTGGTTTTTTTTTTGGTTGGTTTTGGGTTTTTTTTTTTTTTTTTTTTTTTTTTTTTTTTTTGTTTTTTTTTGTTGTTTTTTTTTTGTTTGTTTGGTTCAGGGTTTGTTTTGTTAGGGCTTTTTTGGAACTAAGGCTAGAATTTGTACAGTTTCTTGACTCGTACAAAAATTGATACAGCCAACTGCAGGAGACTTGAACTCTCATTTTAGAATTGGTAGAAGTTTCAGAGCTTGCTTTACAATCCAAATGTGTGTTGGCCTTGTGTCATAAAATTACTGACTTTAGAGAAAGCCTTTTGTAATGTAGGGCACTTAGTAATTTTCCTTGTTGTGGCATGGAGGTAATAGAGAACTGCTGAATACCCATGTTTTGAGGAGCTTGACTTTTAGCCACATGAAGAGAAAGGGTTTATGTTTATGCAAATAATGGGATTGAAATCTCCACATGGGGTTATATTCAGGGGGCAGCTGCTGCTTTTACTTATCCAAAGCAAGAATAATTAATGCTTTGGAACTGTACTTGCCTCACAGCTTGCCCCCAAATTGGGGAAGAGAGAAATCCCTGTTCTAATGTCTGCTTAATTGCCTTCCTGTAGAAGACATAAGTGCCTGAAAAGCTTGAACATAATCTTTAAGTTAACTAAATCACCACAAGTAAATAATTTGGTACCCAAGTAAATGACCGTGATAAATAAATTCACAGATRTGGTCAGTTATGCCTACTTGTAATACTGATATGATAGTATAGGTACCTATAAATTAGAATTTACACGTGTAACTGATTTTTCAATGCAGCAGCTTGAAAAAAACCTCAAATATGTACATAACTTAATTCTCATTGCTGTTAAAACTAATAAATGTGTTTCAGAATGTTTGTATAGCTCAGATTTTTTTTTTTATTTAGAGAGTTATGTCCTTAGCGTAATTTTTTTTTTCCTGACTTCCTTGAAGAAGGCTTAGATCCTTGGATGTCAAAGAGTATTATGCTTTGAAATTAATCTGAGGTAGTCGGGAGTTTCTRCTATGGTGTCCCGTCCCGCTTGGAAAGAGGGAGTCGGAAAGGATTCTTTTAATAGATTTCTTGGATAAAAAATAAAGCGCAAACACGGCAATATTATATCTGAGAACTGTTTATTGATAAAGAAGGGTAACTGTTCCTACCACTTCCTACCAAGGGGGGGGGGGGATAGAAAAGGGAACAAAGAGGGAAAAGAGAAACGGAGAGAGACAGAATAGCAGACAGATTGTTACCGCTGTACCCCGGGCACCCCATCGACRTCAGCTCGGCAGGAGTGTGTGTGTGTGCTGCGAACCGCGAGGAGCCTGCGCGGCTCCTGAGGCGGCTGGGCGCGATTTCCAAACAGCAGCGGCTGCGTGTCCCTCCYGTCGCCAGAGAACGCGTCGCTGTGGCTACGGGCACACTCGTGGGGTAGCTGCGGCTGCTGTGGGCAGGCTGGGGCTGCGGGCACCGCCGGACACACAGCTGTGGGCACCGCCGGACACACGGCTGTGGGCGGGCTGGCTACTGCGGGCTGCTGTGGGACCCACGACAGCGGCTGCTGCAGGCGGCGGCTCCGTCGGGAAGRGCAAACACGAGGTTRTGGCAGGGTCGAGCTGCCTCGGGGAAGCGGCGAAACAGAGCACACGGACAGGACAGGTGCRGACAGGGAAGAAGCAGGATCGCAGGAACGAAAGGAAACAAAAGGAAAAGTCGGGGGAGGAGGACAGCCAAGGTGACCCTCCAGGCGGGCCCCTGCTGCTTCTAAGAACCCCAAAGGAGAAAGGCCCCCGCTGTGTCGCAGTTAGCTGCTTTTGTATGCCTCGCCCTCCCATCGCGTGGTTTGCCGCGCGCTGTTTTCCCGGGCATTGCATCCGGACATTGCCCCACCAGCAAGCGGGGCAGGGCGCTAGCAGAGCWGCAGGGGAAGCTGGCTGTGCCATGACTGGCTGCCAGGCAAAACCTCCCGAGGGACAGAGCTCCCAGCACAKAACACATGTTGGGGCATAAATAAAAATCCGATTGGTCTCTTTCACATGGCTGTAATTATAGACAGGATGCCAGTCCAGGTGTACTTTTCCTTCCCACTAATGATGGCAGTTTTTACCTTACCCCTAAAGATCATACAAGACTTTGGTTTATGCAGTTATGTTTGCATGAAGATTATTCACTTCATCGTAGCCCTCATGTAAGTTTGAGTCCAGTTGCGTATCTTGCAAGATAACTTCAGGTTGTTAACAGTTTGAATTAYAGTTTAATTGCTGGAGGGAATAGTTGTTTAATTTCAGACTGTCAAAGATGTTGAAGAACATGAATGTTAATAGTCTTTAAGATTCAGCCTGTTTCTTATAGTGTGGTAGCAGGTCCATAACTGTAAATTTTAGTTATCCTTTTTCCAGCCATCCTTCTTTAATAGCCAGCTAGCCATCATATGAATGACTATTTTCAAGGACTGAGTTACAAACCCATGAAATAAAAATAAGACCTGTTGATATATTCTGTACCCTCTGATATGTTTGGATTCTTGGTTTTTGCATTAGCAGTGTTTCAGTAGCAAATAGCCAAGATACGTGAAGATCATGGCTGAGATTTGCGGAAGTAACTCGTGGTTGCTKGCAGATTTCTGGAGTACTGGAGATTTGCAGAAGTCCCTGCTGTGTCACTTCTTTCACTTCTTGGATGCTTCTCTTGATGTCTTTATAAAAAACTGTTGTGTTTTTTTTTATGTTCCTGTTTTGAGTATTTATTGTGGTTTGGAGTTAGACACTCCAAGTGTCTGATTTTCCTAGAACTCTTGCCTTCTACCTTTTGATAAAATATGTGAATGTTGAGCACTTAAAAGGAAATGTAACAAAAAAATGGTGAGCTTTGCTGTTTGACATTCCTAAAAATTAAGTTTCTAAAATGTCACTAATTTTTCCTTTTTTTCTTTCTTGTTTTTAACATGATCCTCAGACACTGTAGAGCAAAATATATTTTTTATTTTTTAAATGTGGTAGAAAATACTTTGCCAGCTGTGGGTGGCTCCGATATGGGGGGTGTTCAGAGCTGGGCAGCCCCGGGCAATGGGGCAGTGCCGCTGTCCCTGGGCCTGGCCAGCCGCAGGTGCCCGTCGCCTGCAGGGGAAGGATGGAACTAAGCYTTGTCTGACTGGGTGCACCAACACCATTTAGATGCTAATGTGATATAGGCCTCTGTTTTGTGCTAGACCTTGACTGCATCTCAGGAATGTGGCCTGTCTGGTTTTAGGTTGGCATTCAAAGGGCCTGCTGTAATTCCTGCCTGCCCATCAGTTGATTAAAGCGGAGGTTTTCTGGCTTCGGTGTGCTGAAGAAAGTGGTTGTGTTGGTGGAGAATTAGAATTACAAACTTTCTTGGGTCTCCAGACCTTACCTGCTGGTGCTTTGTGTTTGCCATCTGCGACTAGGCTGTAAAGTAAATTTGCTCTGTTAAGCCACACATGGCAGTAGCTTTATAGACAAAGGTTGAACCTTTCTTACTGTTCACGTTTGCTTTATGCTGGGGTATCCAAATGCTGAATTGTTCCTTTCAGCTTTTATTTCAAATATATATAGAGTGGAGTATGTTTTTATATTTTTAGCGTGGATGTGACAGTTTTCTGTCATTAGGTTATTTTCTGGTTCAGTGGAATATATGTTCTGGTTCATGTTCAGAGGCAGTGAATAAATGAATAACGTAGACATAACAGGAACATGCTATAATAAATCCAGGTTCTACTYATTGCATCTTAGAAGCAATTTGCTGTATTTTGTGCTGAAAACAGAAGATGTATTTATGTATGCTGCAAACACAGATYTAAAATGTAGCCCTGGGAGTAAATTTTGTGTTGGTCTATTTTGTACATCAATGCAGTATTCTCAGATTTTTCTGTCCTGCGTTTCTTTTGTATTCTTGTAAAACAGAACAATAACTGTTTACTTTCTTTTCTGCAAAACCATATTCTTTCAGCTTTCTCTCCTAAATGTGTTGACTAATAATTTTCTTCTAGATTTCCTGACTGTGTTAGGTGAAACATGCTTGAAGGGAGCACAGGGAAAAAAAGCTGTAAATCTAGTTGGCCTCAGCTACCAATTACTTTAGAAGTTAAAACAAAACATGCAAATATCTCCTGGGCGCTTAAGGCTGATCTTTCAGACACTGACTGTCTGTATCCCTAGCCAGAAAGGGGCGTATGATAATTAGATTTTGAGGGACCATGTGCTCTTGCTGCAGAGCTAAATATTAAAATGCAAGAAAGCAGGCTACTACATGGCACAGTTGATTTTTATGGCAGTTCATGTTAAAATGCTCTCTCTTTTTGTTGCCTTTTAGGTTACCTAGGGTGAAACAAAATTACAGGCTTGGAGACTCTGGAAAAGCTCAGCATCAGCGTTTGAGGTAAAAACGAACATACTGAACTAATCTTGGGAGTGTCCTTTTTGTTAACATTGTGGAACTGATTGGAAGAGAAATTTTCATCAAGATTCATTTCGTGTTTAAGGTTTCAGTATTGATTTTAAAACAACTGGACTTCACAATCTCTTTTTAGGTCTGGCAAACCTCACACTCTTAGGTATATATATTGTGCAAATTTTTTGTAGTTTTAATAACTGTCTAGATCTGCTTAAATACAGTATTTTTGCCTTAATTTGTAGTTTTAGGATACATTTATTTTAATACATATATTTGGCTAATATATCTAGAAATTCACTGTCATTAATTACTGTCTTTCCAAATTTTACTTTTATGGTTAAATCACCATCCTAAGTGCACAGTATTTTTTCTTTTACTAAAAGGACTTGTGTTGACTTAGATTGAGAGAAACGGTTGTTGCTTTTTCATGAGTTAACTGTATTGCTTGCAGCTTCAAATTGAAATAGTCTTAAGAAGTTTGAATTTAATTTTTTAAGGTTTAACTCAAGTGAAATGAAAATACATGTGCGTGGAAAAAGCAGTACAATTGTACAAACTATAGTGAAATTATATCATAGACTCTACTCCTGTAATTCTCATGTGAACCAGTAATTAATGATAGTAACCTAGAAATAGGACAAGGGAAGTGTGTGCACATTTAAACTAATTTATCTTCTAAATCACTCTTTTAAATTTTAGTTTCTCATAGTAACTAAAATTATTCATGTTCAGAGTGAGCTTAATAGGTTGTTTCTGTCAGCAGGTTGTATAGGCTCAACACTTATAAATGTTTATAAGCAACTGAATTACTGCAATTAATCTTGTTATTGTTGTTCCCTTTTCAAGTAATTTTTATAGCTTACAGGTTTTTGTTCTTGTTTTTAAGAGCCAAGGCTTGCAAATTATGTGATTAATCTACAAGCTGATATCATGATGTCAAAATGCAGTTTGGGAAGCATAAACACAGAGACTGCAGAAATTAAAACGGTAAGACTGTGCTTTTTAGTATGGGAGAAGCAGGTTTCGATGTATCACTGCACTGTGTTCCTCTGTTTTATATTTGAAGCTGCTTTAGAACCAYAGAGTAAAGTAACTTCCATGTGTGAGAAATTGTCTCTGAATTTCTTTGGAAAGAAAAATGGAAGTGGATACTTCATTTTATTCATAGAAGTCTAGATACAGCAAGAGCATAAAGATATTTGTTATGATATTTCTTATGAAGCTGAATAGAAGTAGAAATCTGTTCAGTTTTTTAAAATGTATGTGTGTGTTTTTCTTGTGGATTTTATATTCAAATGTGGTTGTGTTGGTGAAATACAATCAGTTAAAAAAAGAAAATTGAGAGAGTTGTACAGGGGGTTAGAATTAGAATTGAATTCATGTGTTGTTCCAGATAAGAGATACAAAGTAAATGGTAAGGGTAAGAAATGACAGGTAAATTGTTAATGGTCTTGTATTTCAAACTGAAGCACACTATTGACACTGAGTTCAGTGAAAATAGCGAAAGAGGCTCTCTGATTAAAACTACATCGCAGAAAAATGTGGTTTGCTAACAGACGGAAGAGAGAAATGTATTTAGTTCCTCTCTTCTTCACCTTGCCTTGCATCTTAGATCCATATACTTTGTGCTTTATCTTTTGTCCTCTGTGTTACGGAGATGAAAGGAGTCTGCATAGCACCATTCTACACTGCTGATTAAGCAACATATAGTTAGGATTGTTGCACAGTCCTTATACACATCATTTTAGAAAATGAAAGTTTGTTCCAGAATCTGGCTGCATGTCTGTATTCTTTAAAGGGGAAACATCCCCTTCCTGAACATTTATTCTGAATGCCTCATGCACTGGTGTCACTAGAGGTGTGCTATAGAACTCATTTGTGTTTTCACGTTGTTTTACTTTATTTGTAAATGCCCTACAGCCTGTTTGTGTTATGCTGATAAATAGTGGCATAATCCTTTTGCATTAGACTGTTACAGTGTGGAACAGCAGAACTCTTGTGTGAACTGTCTTGCAGGCTCTGTTGGTCCAGACTGATTGCAACCCGAAGTGTTTATTAGGCTCTTTCCCCAAGCCCAGGTTTGGTCATACTCTGCATTAGGTGAAGGACTTAATGGGTTTTCTGAGTCTGTTAMGTGTCATGTTGTACTCCATTTCTCTTCTACAAATGGACATTTAGTAGGAATCTGACTGGAATTTCAGCTCTTAACTGTTGTAACTACTTGTAGAAGTGCTCCAGAATCAGCTCGTTCAAWTGGTAGAGCCTCAATTTAACTTTCATTTAATAAGCTCTTTAATGAATCTTTACCTGAACAACAGAAAGCAGCCTTTGTATTACTTGGTAGGCTATTACAGACCAATGTTCTGCTTGTGCTGTTAGACTGGTTCTGTATCAGAAAAATACAACAGACAAAATTCTCATAGTTTAAAATGAACATTCACARTAAATATTGATGATTGTAGTAGGGAAATCACAGAAGATGGCCCTTATAGGAATGCTTATATTTCAGCTTTGTAGGCATCTATGGGTTCTCATCTTGAATGGGARCACATTTGAAATACATTTTTCTTTTTAATTTGAGAATATTGAAAGACCAAATGTAAAAATTTCTTGGGCAGTGAATGTGACAAAGGTCTTTGAAGGATAACAGAGAAGGAACGTCTCGTAAGCTGTGTTCTGTGGTAAAGAGGGCACAATATACAGAAGATTTCTGATTCATCTTACTCAGTAATATTGTTTGACAATTGTTTGATGTCGGCGAAGGGAAGACTCGGACCACTCAATATGAGTTATAAGCGAACTTCGATTTATTGTAAACAAAGTCTAAGTTTTATAACATACATAATTAGCTCATACATATTCTGTAATACATATATTTCCTAGGTCCACGTCCTACATGTCAACTCCACCTTTAATGATTCATTTGCCAAATTTCCCTTATCTACTTCTACTTTTTCCCAAGGCTAACTAACACAAATACCTCGTAGGGAGTTTCCAGTGGCTTAAAAACATGATGTCCTTGCMTTGCCTTGCCATCGCCTCAGAAGGATGGTTTACACAATTTCAGCAATTATTCTATCTGAGTGCGACACCTGCATTCCTTCATCTCACCAAGCTGTAAAATGTCTACGTGACCCTTCTCAGCTTAGCCAGCCTTCCACAGTTTGATGCTTGAGTTTTGGGCTTTTTTTACAGATAAGACTGTGGGTGTTTGGTTTGGGATTTTTAAGTTCACTTAAGAGAACTGAGGTTGCTGGAGTTAGATTAACAAAACAAACTTCTTTTTCTGGAAGTAGTGTATTCTTCTGTACTACCACAGAAAAAGTCAAATCCTTTTAAGAAATACGTTTCTTTCAAAAGCAGGTTTAGAAACCAGACAATGGAGAAATCTTGCAAGTTCACCATCACTTGCGCAAAATCAATTCTTGCCACTGAATGCTCACAGTGTAAATTGGTATGGAACATTCTCAGTGACATTTTACATTCGTATATTAATATTTACATTCATTTTCTACTGTGTATGTCGTATTTTTAATATTTTACATTTTCTTTTTCTTTGTTCCTCCTTTGCCCAAGTGAGAATTTTCTGTGTTAGGTCATTGAACAAGTTAATGTTTCATGTAGCACTTGAACATAAATTGCTATAAAGAAACTGCATTCAGACTCTTTAAGTGGTTATGTAAGAGAATATTGAAGCAGCGAGGTTCTGTTCATATTTCTTTATAGATTGTGGTTGATTTCCTTTAGCGTAAGTAGATTATTTTTACCTCTTGAGGCTTACATGTTTTGGCTGATGCTGAGAGTGTTTTTAGAGAGTAAGTTAGACATTCCTGGACAGAGATGAAAATCTAAAGCATTAGAAATAAGGTATTAGATTGTATACAAATCAGTATAGAAAGCAAATTAAATACCTTGCATATGGCAATAAGAAATTTTTCTTGTTAATAGGAGATGGCTATCATTTTGCATTAACTTGTGAATATAACACAAACTGTGCTCACAAATGTCTCCAAAAACTTGAAAGATGCATCGCCATGACTCTAATCTCTTCTCGGTGTACCTCAGTGCCGTTCCATAAATATTTTGAATTGTCCTCTAAGCAGGACTAGGTCCAGGCTGTTTTGTTCCAGGTGAATGCTCTAGTCGTTTTGGCTTGTATTCCTTAGTGTAGTAAACCTTGATTTTTTTTGTGTGCTGAGGGAGGGCTTCAAATTGGATACAGTCATGTAACTAAAAAACCTACACCTCAGTTGCAGAGTTACTGCAGACTAGAAAAAACTTCTATTACATGTTGTTCACTGTTCTTTTCCAGTGTTGTATGTTCTTCTGAAAAACAGTTCTTTAAATGATAAGGGGTTAATTTTAGCTCTGCAGTTCACTGTCTGTTCATATAAATGTACATCAAAGTAAGGTCAGCAGGATGTGAATTCTGCTCCTAAAACTGTCAAGATGGATGGCCCTGAAATTGGACTTTTCACTATTAGAACAAATAAGCTYGAGCACTGTGCTGCCTTATCCAGCTTCCGCAACAAGTCTAAAGTCACAGGAAGCAGGATTTGTTTCAGGTGATTCTCGCTCTAAGTTCAGCTTCAACAGTTTCTTGTGCTATCAGTTTTCAAAATAATAATGCAGTGGACAAAGATGGAACATCTTAGCAGGTATCTTTATTGCTCAACACTAGCTGAGCAGGACTAGTTTGGCTTTTTTTTCTGCTTCACTGTTAGCTAGTTTCAGTTAGCTCATGTTCAGTTTTCTGTCCGCAGATTTTGAACATATGTGCTTACATCTCAAATKTTTTCAATTTAAAATCTGTTCTTCAAGTAGATGTGTTCTTTTGCTTTTTATTTCTAGATGATCCTGTACTGCTTTTTTTTTTATTGAAGAACTTGATATTTTTCCTTGCTATTGAAATAGAGACTCTAGAATGATACAATTACTGCATTATTCTGGCTTACTCTCATAATAAGGTTTACATTGATCTTGTCAGATCTTACATATTTCCAATACAAATCATGGAAATGAAGGCCAGGACTAGGAAATTTTAGTAAAGCAGAAAGTAACATTCATTTGGGAGCGTAGCCTTTTTACCTGACTTAGTTTAAATTCCCTCCCCCTCTATGTTCTTTCAAATGTGTTGTTGTCTCAAGCTGGAACCATTCATAAGTATAAATCCTCTTGCTTCCTGCAGCAGGGTAGCTAAACTGGTATCACTGTCATTTGGTGCATAGCAAAAGAAATGAATTGTTTGTAATGCTGGATCCTATACTTGATTTTATTAGCAGCCTTTTAAAATAAGGTTGGTTTTCTCTCCTTAATTCCCTCCTGGTGATACAGTATAGCTATTTTATGTGTTCCTAAATTTGCATTTATCATTTGGAAAAGAAACACGACCCAGATGGAGCAGTAAACAAAGAGGAGGTGCTGCTCATCTAAAGTGATAGAAAACTGAAGTGCCTGGGCTTGCATACAAGAATGATTAAGGAATCAGCTTCACCTTTTACTATGGAAAATGTTTGGATGTTTTTCTCTGGTCCCTTCTAGCAGTTATTCTGACAATGAGGTCTGATTTTAAACAAAGGGAACGTTAGTTGTTTTTTTGCTATATGTAAGTAGAGAAGCATGGTTGAGACCATTTAAGTGAAATACTGTAGCCATTCAGAAGACCTTTGTGTTCTTTAAACATGACAGGGGGTTTGAACTATACAATCTTTAAGGTCCATTCCAATCCAAACATTCTGTGATTGACAGGGGTTTTGAACTATACAATCTTTAAGGTCCATTCCAACCCAAACATTCTGTGATTCTAAGGATTTTTTGTATATGTTATCAATTAGTGCTACACTCACTGGAATACAAAAAGAGAAGCTAGATAGATKAAAGGAGAGCTTTATCTATAAATTTGGAGAGTAGGGTGCTTGGAGATGACACTTTTCCCTACTTTTTCTCCCTTCTTCCCTTTTCTCCTGCATCTAAGCTGTCAGTTCATACAAAAGTTTCACTGAGTCAGTAGTGCCCAGAGTTTTCTGGTGCTTTCAGCTAGTGGCTGGGGAAGATCGTGTGCTACTGTTCTTGCCACATGGTTGATTTGTCAGTCACATACTGATAAACATCAAGTACATTTGATGTGCGAATGTTCAGTTGATCAAAATGTCAAGGATGATCAAATTGCTGCATGCAGCTGTTTAACCCATAAATGATTCTGTGATGATGTGTCTTTCCTGCATGCTGTCTCCTGTGACCTGAAGCTCTGGAGTCCCAGTGGAGGAACAGTCATGAAGCTAATAATTCCAAGGAAGGAATGAACCAAAATGTCTTTAGTTTTGCCAAATTAGAACATTCTATAGTTGCTATAGTTGTGTTGTTGGAAAAGAACCTGCATGTGCTTGTGTATGTTCTTTGAAATGTGTGGAAACAATTTTAAGAATCTACAGGAGTCTCTTTTTTGTATTATAGCTGAAATGAATAATGGTATAGTACTGATTTTATGATGTGTGAACAACAGCTGTGTTGTTCTTTATTTACAGCTAAATAAAGCAATATAGATCCATTTTATCTATTCAGATAATGTGAAGTACTCAGGCGCAAATGGAACTTTATGTTACAGGAGTGAAAAGTAAATGAGAAGGTTTTCATGARTTTGGAGATTGTTCTAAAGCAACTGAAGAAACATGAAAGGTCAACAGTGTTCTTTATTATGTTCTGTGAAAACGTACATTCATTCCTTTTGGGTTTTTTAAAGATTTTAATACATCTTTTCTTTCTGGTGTCTTCTCACTGTGACAATTTCTTTGAAGCTCCAATAAAAATATCAGACAATATTCCAGCAGTATCAACTTAGTTCTCTTATTAAAGAATTTTCTTGATGGAGGGGGAAGTACATTTATTTCTGAGCCTAAATCCAAGAAGTTACATTCATCATTCACTGAGTAGCATTTACTACTGAATGTGTACTAAAGATAAATAGTTMTTTACATTGGAACCTCATATGTAATATTACTTCAGCTTAACATGCTGTCCTTCTGGGCTTCTTCCCCTTCCAGTTTGAAATAAATTGAGACAAAGCTTTATCTGACCACTTGCTGTAAAGTGAAATTATTTCTAACTCTGCAAGAGAAGTGATCATGTAGTGCAGTGTTTTGCCTTCTCWTTATTTTACAATATATACCTGAGATGGGGAATGAGAGAATTGGTTTAATCTCTTTCCTCAGAGCTTCCTATAATTATTTAATAGTAGTGTAATATCGGTGTCTCAATGTGACAATATTTAATTAAAAAGCGTTAATATATAACAAGAGCAACAGTGTAGTTAGTTATTAGTAGGAGACTGTGGAACAAATCTAAAGAAATACTTTTTTTAATTACAGACTTGCATAATTACTAGGATTGGAAAGGACTTCTGGAAATCCAGTCAATCCGCCATTTTTGATGTTTATTTGTACTGCTTTATTTTTAATCTCTCTCTTTAGTTATTTCTGATAACCATTACTGGTTTTCTCTTAAATGCTTTTTATTATTTATACTTTAGTATTTATATTATAYAAAAGTATTAAACTTCTCTCATTCTTTTTATTCCTTACTGCACATTTGCAAAACTTAAGCAACTTTCATGTTATATGGAAAAGCGAGAACATTTCAATGYTCTAAAATGATAATTAGCTTCTCCTCATGTCTTTTTAATGCATTGTCAATTTTATGCATTTCTCATCTTAGATTGATGCTAAAATGAATATAGAGGTTGTAGGAATTTTGAGGAAACCTAACTTTTTTAAGTATCATCTTTTGAATAGGATGTGTATCCAATTTAAAGAGGAGAGTATTCAAACTTTCTTAGATTCTATGTAGTGTTTCTATATATTTCAGCGTATTTTTCTATATCATCCAGCCATAATCGCTTTCCCAGGCTAAAGGTTTTTTGTTGTGGAGTTTGGGGTTTCTTTTTATGTTGGTGGGTTGTTTTGTTTGTTTTTGAATTACAGTGTGTCTGTGGAAATTGGTGGTTAACTTAGTCCTTATCAGAGTCATCAGCAATTACCTATAGTGCTTCTGCACTAAAGTTCCTTAAAAAGATAATCTTATGAGAATCTTTCAATGTGAAAATGGTGAAGTACTTGTGTAGTTTCTGTTGTTTTCCTGGCAAGTAGAATAAACTTTTTTGTGTATATTTAAAGCTTTTAACTGGTCAAAGGCCTTTTTGATTGGAAAGAAAAATGGAAAATCTGATAGTTATGCCTATGTGGTAGAAAATCAGTGTTTTTCTTTCCTGAAGTAAAGCCAAGACAGTTTTACTTTTTAAAGTTTGTTGTAAAGATATTTTTAACTAAGATTCTGTCAGACCATAAATGGWACTTCATAATAAAATGTATGTGTGTAAATACTGTAAAGTACAGCTCCTTTTGAATTTCTGGGGTACTTTGATAAGCATGCATTGTCAAGTGGAGAAGTGCCTGTAAATTTAAAATTAACATTTTCTGCTGAAAATAGTATGAGAAGAAGCATTTCTGTATGTAAAAGCAAGTAATGTCCTTTTCTTAATTTAAATTTTCTCTTCTTGCTTGCAACTATATCTAATACTGTTTTATTTTCTKCTCATAGTAGGCTCTGCTGGAACAAAAATGCAATGAAAGAAACACTGGATGAATGAATGAAAAGCCCTGCTTTGCAATCCCTCAGCATGGCGGGACTGCAGCTCATGACCCCTGCTTCCTCCCCAATGGGTCCATTTTTTGGACTACCATGGCAACAAGAAGCAATTCATGATAACATTTACACGCCAAGAAAATATCAGGTACTAGTAATAGTACTAATACAATAACATCAAAAAAGTACAATTAAATCCATCAATTAATGGAAAAAGAACAAGAGCAGATGGAGAATATGCAGTGATGCACACTGTCAGGATATGTCTCTCAGGTGCACCTGTTAAGAATTAATTCTTCAGTTTGTCTTTGTTTTGCATTTGTTATATCCCCCATTCCTTCTTCTCAGTTTGCTCTAATGAGCAGAACAGTTTTTAAGCTGAGTGTCCTCCTGCTACTCTGCAGAATGTTGCTAGGGACAAATAAACTGTGCCTCTCAATTGTATGTATAAATTATGACCTTTTCTACCTCTCACTTTTGTCTTCTACATGGTYATACTGTTTTTGATTTTTGGTTCCCAGACTGGTCAAAGCAGCCCTCTAACATCAGAAACCCCATTAGAGTACTCTGATTTTTCATTTTAAAGAAAAAACAGTTCCGAGTTCTCTGCACAGCAGATGTGCCCAGAAGCATTTTGATAGTGTTACTGAGAAGCTTGGATCACCTTGAGTATGCTTGCTTATTTGGCTGAATTGATGTGTGCAATTACCTATAAAAGCTGTAGTTTCTTTCTTCACACAATGTATCTATCAACAGAATGATCTATTAAAAATATATTTAGAAACTTACCTGAGAGCAAATTGTGGTACTGAAGGGTTTTAGATTTAAAAGCTGGACTATATATAGTGTGTCAATACTTTTGAAAGATTGTGAAAATATATCGTTATGTAAGAGATGTGTTAATTATATGGCACTGGAAAGATTTCAAGCGATTCTATTGACTAGTCTATAGTTTATTTATCACTTGTGTTATTTTTTGTCAGTTTTTTCACTGCATTGCTGCAAGTAAGGACATTATTATTTTTTAAACTTAGGTTGAACTGCTTGAAGCAGCTTTGGATCATAATACAATAGTCTGCTTAAACACTGGCTCAGGGAAGACTTTTATTGCAGTACTACTCACTAAAGAGCTGTCCTATCAGATCAGGGGAGATTTCAACAAAAATGGAAAAAGAACTGTGTTTTTGGTCAACTCAGGTAAGAGGAAATGTTCCTAAACACACTGCTAATATTTCTGTGAAATAATCTGTAACCGAAGTTCTGTGAAAGCAGAATTGGGAGAAACTTCTGCATTAAGTCTTCAATTGCAAGGATGTGATGCCTTTTATCTTCTGTTTCATCRTTATAAACTGATGTATGAGAAGACCTTTATGTAATGAGGTGGTTTTTTTTTTCTAAAGCAAATCAAGTTGCTCAGCAAGTGTCAGCTGTCAGGACACATTCAGACCTTAAAGTGGGAGAGTATTCAAGTTTAGAGATAACTGAGTCGTGGACAAAAGAGAAGTGGAGWCAGGAATTCTCTAAGCATCAGGTAATGTATTAAGTATAAACTATAAGCAAAACATACAGTGAGTTAGAAATCACAATGATTTCTTCCAATTACAATTCTTTTTTTTTGCCAAAGGAAATCCAGTGTATTGGTAATATTTGTATGTTTTGAGGTAATATTTGTATGTTTTGAGGTAAATGTATATAGGCTTTTTCAGGTTGTTTAGAAAGCCATCCTCTTAGTCCTTCGTTTTCCATCTCCCTGACTTCGTGTTCATCATGTTGATTGCAGAAGAAATTTTGGGTGTGCATACTATACTTTAAAAGCCATTCAAACTTTTATTAACTGTTAGGGATTTGGGGTTTTCTTACTGGTGATTTATAATGGTCTGTGGAATATGTCTGAGGAACTCTTGATGGGTTACCGTACTTAGTGAAGTTCAAAGTGAGTGTGAAAACAGTACATAACTTTATCAACCAATTACTTTYGTGTGCCAGTGTACAAGAAATGTGTAAAGGTTTTCTTTAAAAAGACAATTTTTAAAATTCTTTAGAAGAATTCTGGTAACATTTTGCTTATGTTACAGCTGCAAATAGTTTGAGAGCTTATGAAGGGCTACTTTTCTTGCCAGAGACATCATGATGGGACACATAAGGGATGCTAACTTACTGGGATTTAATGGTATTTGCTATGTGTAGTCTGGTGTTGAGATTGTCTGTTGAATTCATTTTTTAACTGGGCATGTGATTGGAGATGCATAGACATATATATATATATACATACACACACCTCTTCAGACAGATGGCTTTCTCCGGTAGAAAATGTTTTATTCTCTTTTGTCCTTAACTGGTGTAGGTATATGAATAGGGGTTGATATTTACTGGTGCTGTCTCACAAGACCTGCAGAAGGCTTTTCCTCTTTCACCTTGACCTCAGCCAGCTTGTACTTTTCTTGTACTTTTCAYGTACTGACATTTGTTTTTTCCTTTTGATCTAGGTTCTAGTTATGACGTGTCACGTTGCTTTGACTGTTTTGAGAAATGAGTATTTATCCCTGTCAAATATTAATCTTCTGGTGTTTGATGAGTGCCATCTTGCAATCCAGGATCATCCATACCGTGAAATTATGAAGGTGCATTCACTGCATGAATGTTTAATATACTTGGTTGAGGAGGAAAAGTGAATGGGAGGGCTGGAGAATTGGGCACTGCTAAAGCCAACTTTGGCTATCAAGAAAAAAATATTAATGGAACCACTATTAACATGTTCTGAACTGTTAAAATTACTGTTTTGAGTTAAGACTTCAGTAATACTGTGAGCTAGAAAAAGAATATATTTAGTGTATTTTAMAGTGGCAATTAAAGAAAAATCTGTCATTAACAGAGAAGCTAAGTTTGTTGAATTAGGGGACTTTTTTTAAATTGTTAGTAAAATATTTGAGTTTGGGAATGGGAATGGGCTATACTAACCAGTTTTTATTATTTTTAAAAATGCTGRTTTCTAAAGATGTTTCTAGGGCTCTTTGCAAATATTAATGGCTCCGTGTCATGTTTGACTTACAAGTGAGAGATATATGCATAGTAAATATCTTCCCAAATCTCTTTTAAAGTGCATGTGCCTTTTTATATGGCATGGAAGTATTAGGATAGGTATTGTAAGTGCGACAAGAATGTTGTTTAATGCTAACTGTTTCTGGTTTTCGATGTTGTAAATATTTGCCTTTAAATATGATGGCTGTTAATGTTTAAATTCCAGTCAGTAGAATAGAAAATAYTAATTCAATGTGTGGTTCCTTTTGCAACACCTGCTATTGAAATACAAGTTTATAGCCTAAGCATCATTAATTTGCAGGTAGATTACCAGGATACTTGTCATAAAGAATTTAATTTTATTCTRTTTCACAGATCTGTGAGGATTATCCATCATGTCCTAGGATTTTGGGATTAACAGCTTCCATTTTAAATGGGAAATGTGATCCTGCTGAGTTAGAGGAGAAGATCCAGAAACTGGAGAAAATTTTAAAGAGCAATGCTGAAACTGCAACTGATTTGGTGGTCTTAGATAGGTGTGTTTTATAATGATTATTTTTAARTTGATGACTGCATTTCCATTTTGGGTAGAGGAATAAACCAGTAGCAATATATTGTTTTTTATATTTTAGAAAAGTTTGTGTCTATGTGATGCTGCTATTCCATTTAGCGGCAGAGATGGAATAATGAGAATGTTAAATGGCTTTTGAGTACAAAGGTTGATTGGCCTTGGTATGGAGAGATTTTTTAAAAGCAAGACAAAAAACACACAACAGAAGGATCCTGAAAAAACCCAAGTGAAAATAATCAAACAAAAAACTTCAACACACCACCAAACTAAAAAACCGACATTTCACAAAATATTTCTGAATTTTTGAAAGGCACTCTTGTTTGGAGTGTAACTTTCATGTCCAGTGTATGCCATAGTGTCCACTATTTAGGAAAATGTTGCAACATCTGCAGTATAGTGTATTCTTAATGCCAGTGAAGTTGCGTTTTTTTTTCCCCCAAATGTGTAGCCTGTGTTTAAAAGGCTAATGAAAGATAGAGGAGTTAGTAAATATTTAAATAGAAAGCAAGTGAGTTACAGAATCTAGAATCCTGAATGTTGTTTAAAATAAGATGATGATAATGCGATGACTTCTTGTAGGGGAAAATAAGGGTGAAATTTTGGCGATTCAGCATGTTTTCTTCTGCCACCTGTACTGTATTGTTGACTTTCAGGCAAAGTTAAAGGTGTTTTGTCTGTGTGTGTAAATGTTTTAAATGTATTTTTTATGAACTTGTCTGGACCATTTGCTTTTACAAATTCCTCACTGCCATTCAAGAATAGTAATTATTTTACTTGTATAAATGTATACATAGACATACATTTACATTATGTGGGTTGGTTTTCTTTTGTATATCAAGAGAGTACACTATGAAAAATTAAGTGAAGATGCTGAAAAAGTAAATTGAATTTGTTTAAAGTTTCCAGTATTTCAAATGAAGRTACTAATATTAACTTCCTCTTTAGGAGTGTTTTAGAACAGTGTTTAAAATGAAGTAGTTCAGTATTTTGGATGGTGGAAGTTTTTGTAAAGTGATAAACTGTATAATTTAATTCATGGAGGGGCAAGCAATGTTCTTGAATACACATGTTGCTGTTGTGTTTGCTGTATAACCTTAAGAGCTGAAATAGCTGTGGTTTCCAGAAGCTGTGTTTAACCCGATCTTTGCCCTTAYGAAGGTATACTTCTCAGCCATGTGAGATTGTTGTAGACTGTGGACCATATACTGACAAAAGTGGGTTGTATGGAAGATTATTAAAGGAATTGGATGAAGCCCTTGCTTTTCTAAATGACTGCAACATATCTGTACATTCAAAAGAAAGAGATTCCACCTTAATTTCTAAGCAGGTAAGGATATCAAGAAATGTGAGAAACCTGAGAAATAGAAATCTTACTACTGTTTTGCTTTGCCATGTGTTACATGACTGAAACCTCCTAAGCTAGACTRTCTGGGGCAAAAAGACTTCTGATTTTCATATTCATTAGCATGAAATTGCTTTCATAAATGAGTGGGGTTTCAGTGTCAGCCATTGATTGGAATTTCATTTAGTTTGAGATTCAGATTTGCTGAAAACACTGACATGATTTTGTACCCTGATGTTTTGGGTCCATATCTCTGAAGTGAAGAATTTAATTTAACGTTTTTACAATCTCCTATGACCTTTGAATAATTTAATACAGGAGAGGAACCAACGCTTCAGGAGGAATTTGGACTGTGCCCAGTTGTATTAAAAATTGATAAAAGAAGAATTTAGGCAAAAATTCCAGCCAGAGATGTACATTGCCTGCAGYTTGTGTTTGAACTAGTGCTACACCTTGCTGGAACGGAATTTGTATCTTAAGTTTGTCCCTAGTTTTCTCCGTGGTTGCTCCTGTGTTGTCATGCTTGATGGCAGAGGATGGTCTAGCAGGTGTGGAGTGTTTAACGGGGACCTCTCACACAGGGAGTCCAGGAGCGTTTTTTAACCCCATGTGGCCTTCCTGATTTGGAATTGCCTCCTATGTTACAGCTATGTAGGTATGTAAGTCTTTGAAGAAGTCAGTAGCAAGTCACATTCCTGTAATAGTCCATGAGAAATCTGGAGAATGTATTTCTTTATTCAGCCCAAAATATTCTAGTTTCCATTAGCGTTCTCAGAAACTGAGGACTCTGTCCATAAACTATTATTTGGGCTACAGGGAAAGATGATACATAAGGCAGCCTATCACAGTGCATAGGAATTGGAAGTCTTGGTTACTTTTGTGTTAGACTTAAACTATAATAGCCTAAAATATATAAGGAATGCTGGCTAGAGAATATCTTCATGATATGCAGAGTCCAGAACAATGTTATACACCTAAAGCTTGTAACACTTTGTGCTTGTTTTGATCCAGTAGCTCTCGAAGACAATGGGGGCACCCATATTAAAAAAATAAATGAGTTTCAGCCTGAGGTGCTTTTTGTCTTGGCAACGGAGACTGTCATGCCTCTGTATGAAGTTATGATTAGTCTAGATAATGTTGCCCTTAAGTCTTAGAGCTAATAAACTGCACGGAGTATAGCAACAGGATTATGGCCTGTTCTTTATTTCCTYACAGAAGGGAAGAAGGACGAGAGATTAAAGCAGCAGCTGAAGACTAGCAGCTGAAGACTAGCATCCTGACTGTTATAGTTCAGTTGTAATTCTTGTACAATGTAGGGCATCCAAATTAAAAATCCTTTTAGTAGAGTTATCAGTGTACCCTATTTCTGAATTCCTAGTTTATTGCCTGATGACTTCATTCTTCAGGAGGAAGCAACTCATSAGATAAAATGATGAGTCTGTTTTCTCTGAATAGGATATAGTTCTCTCTTGTTACTATTCCACCCACACATACAAACCACTGTTTTATTTTTTGTTTGAAAGGATAGATTTTCTAAGGCTATCTTATGGCCACTGTGCAACTTTCTGGTTATGTACTTCTGAAACCCTGCCAGTTATCAGTGATAAATAAAGTAAAAATGCCCAGTAAAGTGTCTATTCTATTAGTTCTATATTACATATTAAGGATAAGAATTCTTGCTTTGTCTATTAGCTGCCTCAAAAAGTATTCTCCTTTTTAGTACAAATTTCAAATTACAATTCTACAAAACGGCAAAATTTTCATTTAAGCTTCGATATTCAGAAATGTACAGTTTGAAGTTGATTGGTAGTAATTTAATGGGGTGGGGGGAGCTTGCTCTATTAGAAACCCCAAATTTCCCAGRATCGTCTGAATAACAAACAGATTTCTGCGTATTTTTCAAAATAGAAAAATTGTCATAATCCTTAAAAAAACTGTACTGTAAGAGAAGCCTYTAGCTTTAAATGAATAGTTCATGAATGTACTCTTTGAACTGATACTTGAATTCATTTGTTGTAGATATTGTCAGACTGTCGAGCTGTGTTGGTTGTTCTGGGACCGTGGTGTGCAGATAAGGTAGCTGGGATGATGGTGAGAGAGCTGCAGAAGTATATCAAACATGAACAAGAGGAGCTGCACAGGAAATTTTTATTGTTTACAGACACTTTCCTAAGGAAAATACATGCACTCTGTGAAGAGCACTTCTCGCCTGCCTCACTTGACCTGAAATTTGTGACCCCAAAAGTAATAAAGCTGCTTGAAATCTTGCGCAAATACAAACCATATGAACGGCAGCAGTTTGAAAGTGTTGAATGGTATAACAATAGGAATCAGGATAATTACGTATCTTGGAGTGATTCTGAAGATGATGATGAGGATGAAGAAATTGAGGAGAAAGAGAAGCCAGAGACTAATTTCCCATCTCCCTTTACTAATATTTTATGTGGAATTATTTTTGTGGAAAGAAGATACACAGCAGTTGTTCTAAATAGGTAAAGCTTTTTATTTTAAAAAAAATATTCTGCAGAAAAAAGGCAGACTCAGCTGCCAAGATGTTAATATCATGAATATGTAGGGGATTGCCTTGTGTTTTCAGAATTCTATTTATATAAAGCTGGTTTAGGAGATCATACGGAATATTTCTAAAGCATATGTGAAGAGCATATGTCTTTGAAAGTTGTGCTCGAAGACTTGTTTCAAGGACCTAAGTTTTCAATTCGATTCCTTTAGAAGACAAAATGTGAAGTACTATACTAAACCTGTAAAAYAAGCATGTACTGGTCTGTTGTAATCAGTCTTTATATTCACAATGGATGTTGGAAACTTCTCTAGCCTGCTGAGTGCAATACTTCTGGAAATCTTACCATTACCCTACTAAATCACAGTATGATATGATCCAAGTCTAGAAAAAAATCAAATTTACCCTTGCACAAATCTCTCTTAAGATTTATCAGTACTGCTTTCACAGCTGGTGTTTATAAGACACCTATTTAGTCAAACACTAAGAGATTTCTTAAAGTCTTCACCAAGAAAAACATGAACCTGGGAGCCTGGGAGTATTTGCCAACTGGCAATATTCTAGTTCCTTATCAGTTCATATTCTTGAATGTGATCCATGGCAGTTATGTGTAACACTTAATTGTTAAAAGCTATTTGCCACAAACTGAATGACGTGATTGATTCACCTATCCTGGTTTTGATTTTTTGCTAGGTTTCTCTGACAGTGTAGTAAATGTCCTCTGCAAGGTGTTCATTGCATTCTGGGTATCTCTGWATGTTCAAGTCAATAAGTGCATAACATATCCTTTGATCTACAGACTTGCCTATGTGTTTTTGTCAACTTCTGTGTTTTCTCTTTTCCTTTCTTCRTTTTAAATATAAATAATTATAAATAATTTATGTTTATTCACATAAATTTTCAGTATGAGACAAACCAAGCTGTTCAGTGAAATGAACATACTCTGTTAATAACTCCTGAAGAAATGACATKAACAGAATCTTTTCCTGAGCTGAAATGAGCATTTCATTACCCTCCAGGGAATGAACAGAATTGGGAAAACTTTTYTCTTCTGTGTTCAGTTACAACTGTGATTTAAATCATACTGGTTTTCCACTGCGCATTCTTGTATTCTGTGATTTATACACCATTCAGTATCTTAATTGCAGTTGAACCTGACAGAACATGTCTCTAGATGAAATYGATGATCAAATTTTGCTGTCTTTGAGCTTTAGGCACCTTGAGTAGAAGTTATTGGTGGCAAAATATAGAACTATATGTTACTTTTTATCCCCTTCTGAAAACTAGGTACCAGACTCAAAATGCTCCTTTACCTTTTGTAGCACCTGATTTCAGAATACCTGGTTGACCTTCAGACTTGAGTTGTTGGAATTAAGTCTGGAAGCTTTTAGTGGAGAAGCTCACTGTAGGCCCCTTCAGTGGAGTGGATTTAGTTCAAGGGCCTCTACTGAAGGCTTTTATACTTAGGCTATATTTATAGGGGAAAGACTCTCCTGAATGAGAAAGTTGTGAGTATTTGAATTAGTACATCATAGCTGCTTGAGTTTTCATTAATCCAGTACGGATCATTAAATGARACTGAATTAAAACAGAAGTATATTTCTCAACCTCTCTTTATTACAGTAGTATTTAGAATACCATTTTATGAAATCCAAGATGATTGAAGAAGGRCAAAGTTAATGGCATGACTTGTACTTTCTGGATCTTTAGTTATTACTCTGAGTTAATGGAGTGGCTTATTCACTGTTTRATTTGGTGTATACAGTTGAGTTCTGGTGCCCATAAGCTCTTTCTCAGAATAGAAGACATTTTCTGAAGGCCAGTTTCCTTCCATTTGCATTGCAGAGCTTCTCAGCTCCCTTAAGAGAAGGGTTTGAAAGCAGAAGTTCTTGTGTTTGTTTGAAAAACACCACCTGTTACCTACCACAAATACTTTTTTTAAGTCACAAGGTTGAAGTCCTGAATGTTTTTCAGGAACTTGCCGAAGATTTGCACAATGAAGTGCTTATTCAGATGCTTTTAGTTGCCCATTTTTATAACAAGTGAACTAAAAGTAAGAATATTTGAGATGTTTAGTGGATACTCAGTCTGTATGAATTCGCARAAATGCCATGTGGAAAAACTGGATATATTTCTTTCCAGTTACTAACTCCTACTTTCTTAGTGGGTCTGTCTCAAGAGCCTATACTGCATAAAGAARCGTGACTTTATTTGGCCTTGAACTAACTAAACATATTTGCATTTTAGCACAGGGGGATMCTTCTGGCCTTTTTCCATAAGGATGGCAAGCTGTATGCTTCTTTTCCTTCATTACAGTTTTAACAGACCTCAAAGGATGAAAGCTGTCAAGGTGTTTTATGTTCTCAAAAATTTTGTTTGAAACAGGGACCAGGACAGGGGGCAAGACTTTGGTAGTTTTCCAGTGGTAGAAAGAGCAGGGAGAACTTTGCCATTTTCCATCTGGTTTGGCAGCAACTCGCTGGGCAGATGGTAGGCTTGTAGCTGGGGACTGACACAGCACCCATCTACATATATGTGAGGCAGAAGTGCTAGAGATTGATTTGGGAAAGTTTGAAGTTACTGCTGGAGGTGCAGAGAGGCAGGCTGTTCTTTGGCTGTGAGGAGCACATGGTAATACACATGACAGATATGCTTCGAGGAGAGTACCACTGGGATGGCTATAGTGACACATGCAAAGGATTATTARTTGTATATAACCCCTTGGTTTATTGGCTCTGCTGCTCAAAAGCCTATTACAGTTGAGATGTTCCAAATTCTGTTCATCCTGAAAACTGATCAACTAATGATTCTCCAGCATACTTATTTTGATTGGACCCTGTAATTGTGGTTTCAAATGCATAAATGCTTCATTCTAGATTCAGTGTATTATTTAATGGAGCAATCTTCTACCTTACCTGTGAAACCAGAACTCTGCAGAAGCTAGCCTTTTCTGCTTCTGTGAAATAAACTGAGTGAAATAAAGTGAGAGCATGGATGCTCCTCACATCCCYGTTGAGTATTCCTTTTAAAGAATTGGATTATGTCCTCTATTTGGTTTAATGTGACAAGTAGTGAGCATCTCACTGGGGAGGCTGAGCATCACTCTTTATAAAAATACGTCAACCATTTTATCACCAGTATACTTGGAGCAGAATCTATGTTCTAATATTCAGTAGAATTGTAATCTTTCATTTTAACCTAAAAGTTAACATTTTATACTGAGGAAACATACTTTTGAGAGGAAGCAGTTTCAGGCCTTTCTTTGAAATWAGCTGTAGCTTACAGAAAAAGAGATTAATAAAGTAATTGTGAGTACARTGTTTCAACAGCAAGGAGTCTTAGAGTAATAGATTGGTTTAAAAATACCTGGTTCTACCGTGATGGGTCTGAAATGTTTGTGATGCATGAGCAGTCCTTCTGTTTGTGTACGCAGTCTGTCTTGTGGTAACCTTACACAGGTTTTCAAGAAGACTGCAGTCATTTATGTGTTAGCATGACTTAATTGTCTCATGCTTCCACTTTTTCTTTTAATACAGGTCTTGCAAACAAAAGATTTTCTTACATTTTGTGGGTTGTGTAACTTCTAAAAACACATGTAATGTTTTTAGGTTGATAAAAGAAGCTGGCAAGCAAGATCCAGAACTGGCTTACATCAGTAGCAATTTTATAACTGGACATGGCATTGGCAAGAACCAGCCTCGTAACAAGCAGATGGAAGTAGAATTTAGAAAGCAGGAAGAGGTAACTTCAAGAAAAAAAATTTGAACTGGCAGTATCTTCAGAGCCTTKTTTTGTGTGTGTGTTGTCTTTGAAAACAAAATGAACCAAGAGGCAGAATCTGTGGCAGAGTCATTGGAAGTTCAGGGAATACCTTTAACAAATATTCATACTTATTGGAAATACAAATGTTATTTGTTTGTAGAACAATAAAAGCATGTTTGAAGACATTGCTATGTCACATTACACAAATAGAAATTTAAATTTCATGTAAACTCATTTATATCTAGTCATACCATTATCTAATTTTTTTGCATTATGTTAGTCATAATATAATACTGTAAAAAATGTCAAGCTTGCTGGCATTTTCAGTGTTAAGCTGATTTTAATATTTATCTTTTCTAAATGTTATAAATGTTAAAAAAAAAACCCAACCCTGATTTTACATAATTTAAAACTCATCCTGGCTGAGTTGTGCTTCTGACACCACACCTTTCCTTAGTATTGTTTTGTGTAAAGTATGAAATTCAGAAATACCAGCTCTAGAATGTGTTTTACCCCCTGAGGATGCCTCAGCCTCAGAAATGTTTGGGAAAAGACCATGTCCTGAAAGCAGSATGTTTTTTTCGTTTAATACCATGACTGAATACTTCTAAGTAAATAGGTGGGATCTTCTCCATTGCTAGGGGTTGTAGTAGCTTCTTAGGCCCATGTAATTCCATGTACCAGATTTTATTCCTAGAAATCTGCTGGTTCTGATAAATAGTCTTATGTTTCTGAAAAGATTTTTTGTAGTAGTTTTGTATTTTCATGTTTGGACATGTTTTGCGGGTGTTTGAGCCACTCATCTTCGTTTTGCTACCTTTTGTTGGATCTTATGATGGAAACACATCTTGGATTAATATGTCAAATTTCCTTTCAYTACTTTTGCAGGTTCTTAGAAAATTTCGAGCACATGAGACCAACCTACTTATTGCTACTAGTATTGTAGAAGAGGGTGTTGACATACCAAAATGCAACTTGGTGGTGCGTTTTGATTTGCCCACAGAGTACCGTTCCTATGTGCAGTCAAAAGGAAGAGCTAGAGCGCCAATTTCCAATTATATCATGTTAGCAGATACAGACAAAATCAAAAGTTTTGAAGAAGATCTAAAGACATACAAAGCAATTGAGAAGGTATGATGTCAGAGGAGTGGGCCTAGTTTTTTTAAAATGTATCTTAGTATTTTTTAAGGGAAAGGTCTCTCATCATGCTCTGTTCTTGAAATATTAAGATCCTCAGAAACAAATGCTCAAAATCTGTTGATGCCAATGAAACTGAAACTGAACCCATTGTTGATGATGACGATATATTTCCACCGTATGTGTTGAGGCCAGATGAGAACAGTCCAAGGGTTACTATTAACACTGCTATTGGACACATAAATAGGTAAGAGGCATATTCACATTTTACTTCATGTCATTGAATAAAAAGGTTCTTGGTTTGCCTGGCAACACAGAAGCATAGGCTAGGGCATTGTACATACTTCCTCACAGGCATCGTGACAGAATCTTCTAAAGAAAGTGATCACAGAGGCTTCAAGGGATTATTTTCTTTTTTTATCCTACCAGAGGTTCTATCTCTGATAATAAATGTAATGGTATTATTTCCTGTTTAATTAAAAGCTTCCCTGAAAACATTCAGCTTCAAAATGGGTATTAAGTTTGCATTTTTGCTCTTGTCAAGCTGGTTTAAAACATAAATAAAAGAACTGTCAAAACTGTAGCTAAATCTTCCAGTTCAAATATTCACATTGATAATAGCAAGCTGTTATCATTTGTGAAAACAAACCCACAGTAATCCAAGTCCACAGGACAGGATGGTATGCTTTCAAGAGAGCTAGTCAAATTTTAACTCTGTAAGGCAATGGCAGTTAGAAGGTTCTCAGTGACTGGAAGACAAAAAATACAAGGAAGAAGATCCAGGGAGCTGTGGACCAGTCAATTTAACTATAGTCCTGTGGAATCCTATGGGCCAATTCATCACATCAGCAGTTTCTAGGCCCATAAAAGGGATTGGCAGAAACCAACCAASTTTTACTGAGGGCAGGTTATCTCTGGTGTTGTGAAGTGTTTGACTATATGAAAAGCAGTCATTTACTTTAGAGCTTTTGATGCAATTGCCAAAGAACCTTAGTAGCTAAATTCGTGAGATGCAGTCCATTTTGATGGACTGCCTGGTAAATAAAGCCTCTCAAAGCAGTCAGATTTGAAGGAGAGTGGCAGATAGTAAATGGTTCAGAGGCTGTCTGGCAGCTGGTTATGTATGGCATTACTTCTGGGCTGTTAGGAGGTCCAGCATATAGTTAACATCAGCATGTTTGCATGTCCAAATTGGGAGAGAGTGAAGTCAGTATAAGGGAAGAAAGGCAGGAGGGGAAAACCATTATAGACAGGAGGAATACTACAACAATAAACTCAGGAGATACAATGCCTGGGATCTGACAGGAAGTAGTCCTGTGCATTGTTACAACCTTGGTGTGATCTTACTGGAAGACCAGGTTTGTGATAAAGGACTTGGAGGTCGTCTACTCRGAAGTTAGTTGGATATGAGTCAGCAGTGTACCTTTACAGTGCTCAGCATGCCTGAAATCATCATCTGTAGCATTCATACCAGTAAGGAAAGGTTCCACTAAAACGTGCTTAGGTTTCAATGCAGGTTTTGATGACGTGTACAATTTTTTGTCAACTTAGGTACTGTGCTAGATTACCAAGTGATCCATTTACACACCTGGCTCCCAAGTGTAAAACCCGGGAACTACCTGACCATACCTTTTACTCTACTCTCTACCTGCCAATCAACTCACCTCTTCGAGCTTCAATTGTTGTAGGTATTTGGGGAAGAAAAAATATGGAAATATGTGAATATGTTGGACTAAGAATTGGCCTGTGCCATTTCTAGAATTAGTTTCATTGTTGCTAATGAAAATTAGGTTTTTCCTGTATTGTAATCTCTATTTTTAGATCAGTCTATTTCTGTTATAATCTATTTTCCATCAGTTACTGTTTATGCCAAAGGCAAAAATATTTAAATATTCTTCCCTCTATGTTGTTGTTTCATACATTTGTTCTTTATTGATTTTGATCAACAGTATAGTTGCATTCTTGTAATTTCAGTTTCCATGGAAACMAAAACAAGCCTTAATATCTTCACAAAGCTGTCATTAATGTGTTATTTACAAAAATTTTGCTTGCCTCAAATGCTTTTGTTTAACTAAACATATATACAGTAAGTAACTTCCTAATTAACCAAAGTTTTTACGCAGTATTTAAATGTTTATAGGGCCCTCCAATGAGTTGTGCAAGACTGGCTGAGAGAGTTGTAGCTCTTATTTGCTGTGAAAAACTGCACAAAATAGGTAAGAAGTAGAAAATAACCTCTTTGCTAAAGTATATTTTATAGTTGAGATATTGTATATGGTATGGATGTTATATATATGCATCCCCTTTTGCTGTAGCCATCTATTGCAGCTTTCTTGCCTTTTTTTGTGGTGCAGTCATGTACTTACTAATTTAGCTTACATCTTGTAAGCAAAAGTTAAATTTTCCAGGGAAATCTTGTCATTTACTCTATTTTTCTTAAACAGCAAAAGCAACATTAATACAAGAGACAAAAGTTTTTGACACTGAATATACATAATGGGGGAAAAGAGTCTTGTCTCAAAGATACTGATATAGGTCAGGGACTACATCCTACAACCAATAAGAACCTGGTTTTTAAAGTGAATTGAGACAAATTGAAATATCAAATACACAACCCTAAATTAATTTGTTTTTTTAGAATGATAAATATAAATGTTCCCTGTTCCCTGGTATAACTGTGTGAGTGATTTTAAAATAAGTGTTTCAGTCAAACATTGGTTTTTATGGGCAAAAAGAATTCTTGGATATTTTTGTTACAGAATTCAAAATTTTAATGGAATTTTTTACTACAAACAAGCATTTTCACCAAAAAATCTGTCTTTATCACTCTTTTCCCAAAGTCTCACTTTCAGAGCCTTGCAGTAGTTCATGTATTTTAAAAATTTATATGTGAGGTGTTTTCACGAGCAATCTTGTGTACTGTGTAGGATATGAGGGAACCAAGATTTGATTGTTTATAATGCTATTTCTTTGTACTCTTTCATAATATCTAGGTGAACTGGATGATCATTTGATGCCAGTTGGTAAAGAAACGGTTAAATACGAGGAGGAACTTGATTTACATGATGAAGAAGAAACCAGTGTTCCAGGAAGGCCAGGCTCCACAAAACGAAGACAGTGCTATCCTAAAGCTGTTAGTATCACTTACTGCTGTCCAGATCGCTGATCAACTACTTTATCCGCAGATAAGACAGAATTGCCAACTCCTAATCTTAGCTGATAAGAATTTTTTAGAAGTCTTGTRTTTACAGTGGAAATACTTTGCAGTTCTAATTCTGTGGAAGCCTACAGTGTTACCTGATTTTATGGTACCAGGGTACTTTGGAAGCATGTGCATAAGCTCAAAGAACATACACTTTCTGTAGGGCTTGTTGGCTGTATTTGCCTAGTATGAAAATAACAGTGAGGAAAATTGTCCTGCGTTAATAATGTGTAAGATCTTTACCTAATTACTGTCTTTCTGGACAAATAATTGAACATTAAAGGATGTGCCTCAGGCTAAACACAGAAATAAATATGTTGGCTTTTTTTTACTTTTAGATGTTTGGTTTAGTTTGGCAAGTTTATTGGTTGAACACAAAATTTTATAATACCTGGTTTAAATCTTAGAATATCAAAGAAGTCTACTTTTAATTTATTTTTACTTTTTAAGTAGTTCTAAATATTATTAGTACTGTTATAATAATAATAATAATAATAATAATAATAATAATAATAATAATAATAATAATAATAAGTATTATAATAAGTATTACTTATTATAATAATACTTAAAATTATACTTGGTATGTTAAAAGAGTCAATGAGATACTACAGCTCTGTGTTAACTGATGGATTCACAGTCTGTTACAACAGGTTTCAGCCACATCAGCTTGTAAAATTGGACTTCTTAAATGGTATTTGGGGGGTAATTGCAAATACTTCAAGAGAAAATGGAGAATAGAAAAGAAGCTTTGTCAGGGTGTTTTGCAGCTACTATGAAACCTTTTTTTTGCTCTGCAGTTGTTACAGGTTCTGTCTAAGGTCCTTTGAATAGGGAAGGTAACTCATTCAGAATCTGATAGTCTTTCACAGAGAAACTGACATGTCAGGTCAGCATGTACACTTAGAGTGGTGGACTACAGTGCTRTGTTGTACATTCATGTGCAGCCTCAGTTATGGTGGTAGCCTGTCAGTAATTCCATTCTTGCCATTGTCCACATGCCTCAGTTTTATTAGTAGTTCAAATATCGGTTATTGGTAAAGTTTTGTAAAGGGTACCATGGCATCATAGAAGGAATGACAGTTGAGAAAACCTTTTTCTTTCAAGTCTTCTCAGTTTGCATCTTTGCACAATGTTTCTTGATGTTTGTTACAAGTGTTTTTCTCTGTCCTCTTACCTCACTAGTGATTGTTGGACTAGGGGTGACTCATAAAATGCAAAATTATGGTATCTCATTCAGAGGGGTTGATTTGTCAAGTGATGCATCGTTCTTTCTCAGTGTTTTTTTTAATAGGGAATCTAAAAATACTTCCCCTTGCCTTTGTCCCTGCTTTTCACATCTGGAAAAGAAGCTTTGGCAAATGTTTAAGGTCTGCAAATCCTCTTGGGTTTAATGTAGATATTAAACTTATAAGTAATTTTCCATTAAGCCAAGCCATAGTTTTACTACAGTGTAAGTTTAAAATCAGGACTGCATGTGTTGCAATTTAGTTTTAGATAAACAGGAGGATCATTTTTGAGACCTGCAAAGTAATGAACTTCTACCAGACATAAAGTATGGTTTCTTAAGGTCTATGACAAATATGAACAGCAGAATTAAAAGTGATTGCAGCTCTTGTGAGTATTTACATCTGCAAGCAAGAATTGTAATGAGAAGACTCATGTAGTATAGTGCCTGAACAAAGTGGCAGTGTATTGAATTTWGTTTATATGTTTGTCCCGAGTGTGTAAAAACTTTCTGATACTTTTTCCAGCAGAACTGTTTAAAAATACYTGTGTTAATGAAGCTGTAAATTCAGTCAAGCTTTTTTTTTTCTGRKTKTSMMMWTTTTTYTTTTTTTTTTTTTCCTGTTCGGCTGTTAAGTTCCAAAGAGCTTGGATATAAATGTGCTGAAATCAGTACCCCTTTGTTTTTCAAGTAGTCAGTAACTGGGGTGATCCGTACTCGCTCCCAAGGGTAAGGAGTAAGGCTTGATATTGGTTACAAGGGAGGGAGGAAGAGTTGGGGCAGTGCCTTGTAGGCATAGATGGTGAGTTTCTTTCCCAAAAGCCCATATTTTCCCTTCTCCATCAGTCCATGATTTTCCGTTTAGGAGGTGCAATCCTAATAAATTTCTAAGGAAGTGTCCCAAAACTATTAGAGTTTCCATTGCTTGCCCCTTCCTCAGCAGCCAGCACCTTACCCTAGCAATCTTTCGAGGCACAGCATATACAAAAGCACCCACCACAAATACACATTTATTTGAGGCAATGATTCCACATGAAGAGGCATCTTCAACATTGAGGGCAGACATTTGAGCTCCAGTATCTCCAAGAAAAGTTACAGGAACTTATGAAGACCAAAAGKACAGGTTATTAGTAAGTCTCCTTTAGAATTTTTGGTAAATCTTATGAAAAGCCACCCACTATCTCCTGACTCACCTACTCAGGAGAAGSCAAATCTCATGGCTGCCATGCCAGCCAGCTGCTGGCCAAACATTTTTGCTTAGGAAAGAAAACACTGCTTGAGCCCAGATTAGGKTTTTTTTTGTTCCTTGTTTTTAGCAGTGTGTTTCCAAATACACATAACAGGATTTGTTCAAAGAATGTAATTAGTTCAACTTTGCTGATGTTTATCATGTTAATATTTTTTCTTCTCTTTCATTTTTATTCAGATTCCAGAGTGTTTGAGGGATAGTTATCCCAAACCCGATCAGCCCTGTTACTTGTATGTAATAGGAATGGTGTTAACGACTCCTCTACCTGATGAGCTCAACTTCAGGAGACGAAAGCTATATCCTCCTGAGGATACAACAAGATGTTTTGGCATATTGAC
Organism: Malurus melanocephalus; assembly: GCF_030028575.1. NCBI lineage: Eukaryota > Metazoa > Chordata > Aves > Passeriformes > Maluridae > Malurus > Malurus melanocephalus. Next base: position 289,597 of record NW_026623878.1, on the reverse strand, counting down.
AGCCAAACCTATACCTCAAGTAAGGAGTCTATTTCCTTTCCTTATTCTGCATACCTTACAACCTTTTATTTTCCACTTACTCCCCACCCCTAGACTGAAGAGTTGGAAATGACCATAAATGATGTTTGTAGTCTTCAGAAAATAAGCAACAGTGTCCATCCAGTTAAGTCACCATTTCATTTTCTGTCTTTAAGGATGGAACAATCTGTTCTATTTTTGCTGAACTTTTSGTTTAGAAATTTTATTAGTATTTTGCACTGGTAAATTCAAGTCCCTCCTTTTTTGTATGACATATGATAGAAGTTGACRTTTTAGCTACAGAGGCGGCCTGCACTGTTCTGCCTTATCTATATAAAAGCTATGGTCCTCTCAGCATTCCTAGTCTGCAGTAGCAGCAGAAAAAGTAGGTCATGTTAATTTAAATTGGCACCTTTTGCTTCAGAATATTTTTGATAGGCAAGTTCTGTTGGTGAGACTCAGCTGAGGAAGATTTTTTTCAAATTGTATTTTCTGTTGTCCATATAAGAAAACATTCCAGGAATATTGCTGATTTTCACATTTCTTCCTTCATAACAGAAAATATTTCCTGTTCTACTTAGTTTTCATAAAGAGAAGAGCAGTAACACACAAGGAGAATCATTAAAAAAAAACAAATCAGTCATTCTTTAACTTTCAAAGTCTCATCTGTAGTTGAAGGTTATCACAGTTCAGAATTCTGATCCTGTTTGATCCAGTTTGCTGTAGGGTCAGGCAAGCATTACTTCACAATCTGAACCAAACAGCCAGTACTCTGTAGAGCTTCTTTGGATTTTCTTTTCTGATTTGTTTTGATTTTGTTCTTGTTTAGATTCCTCACTTTCCTGTGTATACTCGCTCTGGAGAGGTTACAATATCCATTGAGCTTAAGAAATCTGGTTTTACTCTGTCTCTGCAAATGCTTGAGCTGATAACACGACTCCACCAGTACATTTTTTCACATATTCTTCGTCTTGAAAAACCTGCACTAGAGTTCAAACCCACAGAAGCTGATTCAGCCTATTGTGTTCTACCTCTTAATGTTGGTAAGAACAAAAATTTTGTAATTTGCAACTTCTCAGAGAAGTTCAGTCTAGAAAACTGAGTATGCTTTTCTTTTTTAAGTTGATGACTCCAGCACTTTGGACATTGACTTTAAGTTTATGGAAGACATTGAGAAATCTGAGGCACGCACTGGCATTCCCAGTACACAGTATACAAAAGAAATGCCTTTTATTTTCAAATTAGAAGACTACCAGGATGCAGTTATCATTCCACGGTGAGTAGTGTGCATAGATTAGTATGTATTGCATTTATACAAACAGTTGTAATAAGGGCATGTTGGTATCTGCAATAGAATAGCTTTTTAAGGACTGTGTGCTATTAATCTGAAGGTATCTGTCAAATAATTTAAAGATTTTTTAAAACCAATAGTTAATCTTATATTAGGGTTTACGCATCCCAGGATTAGCTTTTTATTAGGAATTGTAGAACTCTCCACAAAACTTACCTAGTATTCTGATAGAACCARTTTTAGTTTGGAAGATTGGATGGGAGGTTACTGCTTATGCTCTCCAAAGGTCTGCTAAAAGTTACAAGTGATAAAGACCATTTAATAGAATCTTTATATTGAGTGATATTTATTTTATGTACTGGATATGCAAAGGTTCTCCAGTATGCTTTGTGGAGGCTTAATTATTCCCTGTGGACTAACTGGCTTGTGTTATACCTAGTAGATGGTAAACAATGGTACTTGCTGAATATATAGAGAGGATAAATGAAAGTTGAAAGTTTGTTTTTTGCCTCATCTGTCTCAAGCTTTTTTTTTTTTTTTTTTGCAAGAAGCAGAACAGTATCATTAATAGTGTGTAAATTTTGTTTACAGATACTATTTGTTTAGAGTTTCTATTTAGATATTTAAGTAGAAACTTAAAATGATAGGTGCAGCWGGTCAAAGTATGAAATAACTCCATATGCAAATCTAATATATTGAACRTTGATTTCATTATATTTTTATCATTATTATTATTTTCTGGGCATATTTGTCACCATAGTTTTCAATGAACTTTGGTAGCCACAATRAAGATGTTGCAGCTGTCTAGCTTTAATTTTAATATTCTGCCTGTYATACAAGAACTTCACTGGCCTTGAAAGGCTTATGAATATACCTTGCTGTGTATTTGAGGTTTTGTATTTCAACTTTGTTTGGTGGATGACTTGGTTAAAATGCCAGTTTAGATATGAGATAGTACAGTCTTTATATGCAGAGGAACTCGGTTTCTACTGATGTAGAATATGACATGGGAGACAAGATGCTAAAAAGCCAAATTATGAAGCTTAATTGTTAGGTGTCTTGATATAAGAAATCATCATTCGTCACTTTACTGTTGTCCAGAGTTTATTTTATATTKCATATTGAAGACCTAAATCCTCCATTTAATTTAAATGTTTTTCTGTAGAGGGTGTTTCGCAGGTTATAGATTGACTTTATTCATCTTTGTCTTAAAGCACATTTCTCATATAGCATTTGAGGTAGGTAGATAAATAATTTAACAAAAAAAAAAAACACCTCATCAACCAAAAATCTCAAGTGCACTATTTAACTGTTTATCTCCTGACCATGCTAGAACATGAAGAACTTAACAAAAGTTTGTAATGCCAAAATGTTATTTTTTTTTAGATATCGAAATTTTGATCAGCCTCATCGATTCTACGTAGCTGATGTATACACTGATCTTACTCCACTCAGTAAATTCCCTTCTCCTGAATACGAAACTTTTGCTGAATATTATAAAACGAAGTATAATCTTGACCTTACCAATCTYAACCAGCCACTGCTGGATGTGGACCACACATCTTCAAGGTAACAACAGTCATATTTGTATCTGATGTTGTAGTTTGACAGTAAAATCACTTTTTTGTTTAAAATATGTGATAAAGCTGAGGGCTTCTGTCTTCCAGAATAATTACAGAATTTTTTTTTCTTGAGAGGTACTTAACTTGTGTAACAACTATAAATAGAGTCTGTTTTTTCCCCAGAGGTAATTGTGCTATCACTTCACAGTGCATTGAAGTTGAATACTAAGAAACTTTAGAAAGTTGAGGCTAGTAGGTTCTATTCATTAATTATGTACTTACATCACAGTGTTCTCACATGGTTTTTAGACTTAATCTTTTGACTCCTCGCCATTTGAATCAGAAGGGCAAAGCACTTCCACTAAGCAGTGCTGAGAAGAGGAAAGCGAAGTGGGAAAGTTTGCAGAATAAACAGGTAAAAAATTGAAACATTGAATTCAAGTGGATGCTTCCAATAGTGATCTSGTGGCTACCTTTACAAGAAAAATTCTTTTCTTTCCCCCTCCTCTCCCAGATTTTGGTTCCTGAGCTCTGTGCTATACATCCTATTCCAGCATCATTGTGGAGAAAAGCAGTTTGCCTCCCCAGCATACTTTACCGCCTGCACTGCCTTTTGACAGCAGAGGAACTAAGAGCTCAGACAGCCACTGATGCGGGTGTAGGGGTTAAATCCCTTCCTGCAGATTTCAGGCATGTATTTTTTCAATAGATATTTTTCAATATGATATCTGACTTATGAGGTGGAAACTTAASTATTGCTGCATGAATTATAAAACTGGTGACTCTTGTTTAATTCATGTCACTTCTCGGTGAAATACAGTTTAAAAATACTTGTGAGCGGTGAAGTTACATGTTGCAGTCACTGGTTTTTTCAGAAGGCTGTGGCTCTTTTTAAGCGTGTATGTGCCTGTAGAGTCTTCGTGTCTTGTGCTAATACTTTTTGTTAACAAACCTCACGTGTATCTTCACAGATATCCTAACTTGGACTTTGGATGGAAAAAGTCTATTGACAGCAAGTCCTTCATCTCTCTTCCTAACTCCTCTGTAGTAGAGAATGAAAATTACTGTAAGCACAGCACAATTGTAGTCCCTGAAAATGCTGCACATCAAGGTGCTAATAGAACCTCTTCTGCAGAAAACCATGACCAAATGTCTGTGAGTTACAGAACATTGCTCAATGAGTCACCCAGTAAACTCCAAATTGATGTCTCGGTAGAACTTGCAGCAATTAATGGTGTTTCTTATAATAAAAATCTTGCCAATGGCAATTGTGATTTAGTTAACAGAGACTTTTGCCAAGGAAATCAGCTGAATTACTGCAGGCAGGAAATACCTGTACAACCAACTACCTCATATCCCATTCAGAATTTATACATCAGTGAGAACCAGCCCAAGCCCAGCAATGAATGTACTCTACCGAGTAATAAATACCTTGATGGAAATGCTAACAGATCTACCTCAGATGGATGCCCCAAAATGGCAGTGACCACCAGTACTTCAAAAGCTATTAATCTTTCAAAAGACAGAGCAGATTCTGAAAAGAGCCCTTGCAGTGGATACTCCTCAAAAACTCTCGGTCCGAATCCTGGTCTCATTCTTCAAGCTTTGACTCTTTCAAATGCTAGTGACGGATTTAACTTGGAGCGGCTAGAAATGCTTGGTGATTCATTTTTAAARCATGCCATCACTACATATTTGTTTTGCACTTACCCTGATGCTCACGAGGGACGGCTATCATATATGAGAAGCAAAAAAGTGAGTAGTAACAATCCAGACATCCTGTATAAAAGGCATGCTATARCGAGTAATATATATAAAATCTTTGCCAGAAGGTTGAATGGGCACMGTTTTGTTCATTGTACATTGAGTATCATGCATATTAGGAATAAAAATACAGRACTGTGGGCCTAATGGTGCTGTAACTGTGATTGATTGAAACTTCTCTGCAGTTCAGTTTGGAATCAAAACCTGCTGATTACAAACCTAAGAAAGGATAGGRCTGAACAGAACTAAAATTTCTTGTTAGTGAGAACATTGGTGCACTGAATACTAGAGCTGTATTCAGTAAAAGCTCTTTGAGTAAGCAGCTCTTGAGTTAGCAGCACAAAGTCTTAGGTTGMACCTTTACTTGACCTTTCCTTTGTTTCCTCAAGAAGATACTTCCCTTGAAATTTTTAGAATCTTACTTAAAAACAAAACAACAAAAAAATCTTACAAAACTGTTGCAACAAAACTTGTGAAAGTATTTTAGGGTAAATGTAAACAGTAGGGAGCAGAGTCATCAGTTCTGCTGCTGCTAGAATAATCAGTCATGTGAAAACTTCCGGTTTTGTTTTTTTCTTCCACATGATGTGGTAACTTCAATTAAATGCCAAGGCATTGAATGTTAACTCTAATAAAATACATCACTCTGAAAATGAAATGATTCTGTAGTTTAATCTTGGAAAATGAGGAGGGCTAAATAAGTTGTACTGTTCAAATAAAAGAAGTGATTGAGTAGTTCAGATTTCAAGACTTTAAAACYTGTGAAGTGCATTTTGAAAGAGAAAAAAGATCAGTAGTTGATAGTTAAAAAGGGAAAGGAAATACGTTTGTATCTGAGGATGCTTTTTCCCCTTCCCTTTAAAATACTTAAAATCATTTTACACTCTATTAAAATAACATCTGGATTATGATTTAATAAGTGTTATACAGAATTGTTTTAACACTTTCTACTGCCAAGGTTTAGGTCAACCTACCTATAAATAAGAATTTCTAATTCCAAATGTTCGTCTGAATGATAATTATTTATACTGGTAATAAGTTACACTTGCACAGATTCTATTTATTATTATTTTAAAAGTAGAAACCAGTTTGGTTTGCAAGGAGAATGTAATACATTAGATTTCTTTAACTGAAACAGTCACACCTAATATGCTTGGCCTCAAAAAAAAAAGTGTGTATCTTGCTTTGAGTTGGTTCTGCTATATTATGAAAGCTGAACTCCCTTTTGAGAACTAGAGAAAATGCGTAATAGTACTAGATCCAGCTTGTCATGTAACATTTTTGCTCCTTTTGCATGTTAGCCTATTATGTAAATGTATGTCCAGAGGTTTATCAGAATGTTCTTCTTAAAGGTCAGCAACTGTAACTTGTATCGCCTTGGAAAAAAGAAAGGACTGCCAAGTCGCATGGTGGTGTCGATATTTGATCCCCCAGTCAATTGGCTTCCTCCTGGTTACATAGTGAATCAGGACAAGAGCAACACTGACAAGTGGGAGAAAGATGAAATGGTATGAATTTAACTATGTTGATGAGTAGTTCATGTGTATTCTTTCACGCCTACCTCACCCCCAGTTATTTGGCTGTTTTCAGCAAAACAAAGRTAAATCTGTATCTTTCGTTTCTTTCTAAAGCTTTAAAWTGAGAGRAAAACTGATTCTAACCAGAGCCAGAAGGAAATGTRCTGCAGTCATGCAGTAATGAGTGTAGATATTAATAGAGAAGCAGAGAAGAATAAYTTTCCTGCTTATAGTTAGTCATCTCCCAGGAGTTTTTCAGAAGGTTCTGTTGGAAATTTTAAATAGTATTATCATCACTGCTTTAGCTGCAATATGTTCAGGCAGAGCACTGTCTGCTTTTTAATAAATAATGAGTTCACTTTTATAGATGATATGAAAAGGAGCTGGTGTTTTTCATAGTGCTGAGGTAGATTGAAGCGTAGAAATGGCTTGAGAAAATGTTCGATATTAATGGCCGGTAGCTACCTCATGGGTATGACTGAGAGCTGCTTCTCATGTAAAATACCATGCTGGCTTAGGCACTCTCACAGTCTGACACCCTCACTATTTTATCACAAAATGCTTCACAATGACACATCTTAACAAGGAAAGGTTCACACTATTTTGTGACGTGCTGGGAGTAGAAGGGCATGTTCAGATATACCAGCAATCACCGCAGTCAGTGACGTGATGTTGAAGTGTTTGAGGCTGGTTTGGAGTTCASGGGGGAGGAGGTGCATGGACATCTTTCTTTTTTCCCATTCTGAAGACCACACTCAGATTGTAGAACCACCAGAGGGCATATGAGAGGATTATTAGGTTGATGCACTGTGCAAATAAATGTTTATTGCAGAATAAAACAACCTGATTATTGTGGTTCTGTATTGTGCCAAGATTTCATTTCAGAGACACTTCCTGCTATACCTTTCTGGCAAATGAGATAGTACGTTTGGGACTGGAGCTAATTGTTGGTTTTTAAAAGGTTTCAGTTTTCCACAACTTTTCAGTGGCTCTTCCTCTTTGATGGTCATTGTTTATTTGTAAAAAACCCACATAGTTCTAGACCAAAATGCAGAGAATGATGCAACTAAATAGTACGGCTGGGGGGGGGGGGGTTTGTGCTAAGTAGTAGCTGTTTTGCTTTCTTGGATGTAAATTTTATTCTCTATCCATAGGCTGGTGGTCTCTAACTGAAAATAGAGATTTCATTATACCAAATTACTACTAAAACATCAAAGTCAAATGTTAGTATTTGTTAAGCTTTATGAAGGGGAAGGACTTTTCTTATTTCGTTTTATCAAATGGCTGATTTCCAAAAATGCATGAAAAAATGCACTTGACGTTTATTTTTCTTCACCTTTTAATTGGCAATAACTTCTTGAAGATCAGTCAGTTATTATTTAAGAAAAAAAACTTTCTTTTGGGGTTTATTACTGATGTATTTTTTAAATGTTAATGACAGAAAAATCAATGATCAGAATTGCTTTCTRTCTCCTTTAGCCACTGCTCATGTATACAAGAGGTAATGTCCAGACAATGTCAGAATAACTCATGTAGCTGTCCTCCTAATCAAAGTTTTAAGAAACTTGTGAATGAAATTACAGTCAAAGATTAAATTTGTAATTTATTACATCTTTACGTAAACAGAGGCCAAAATCTGTTTTGGAGTATCCATATAGATTTGTCTTATTTGGTGAGCTTTTTTATTTCAATAGTAAATGTGATGGATGGTGTATAATAAGAAAAAAGGAGCACTTGCTCTTGTTGGGACTGGTTAAATTCTTCTTGCTACTACAAGTATCCAAAATAACGATCCTAAATCCAGTTTTGAAATCTCTTCTGACCAGTTTATGTTACAGAAGTCCTTTCTGTGTGTATGTGAGATGGGYGATTACAGCAACAGCAATTCTTTCAGCTGAATGTCTAAATTAAGAACTTCTGTAGCCACTTATTTTTCCTCTCATTACTAAACTTGTCTAAGCCTGATCCTTCCCAGTGAGGAACCCTGTGATTTGTTTGATCTTTAGACAGTTGTAAGTGCTGCCTAGTGCCCCTTACAGCTGCCACCCATCCACACCTCTGGATGGGTGTGCATTTTGCCCAAAAGGAAGAGTCTCCCATGGTAGCATCTGGTTCACAGATTTGCGAGATTTAGTGACTGAGCCCTACAATACGACATGCATAGGTTCAGGGCAGAAAAAGGCTGTTTCACTTGATTCAAAATGTTGTCGGCTTTCAAGACCAAATCCAGGAAAGTGCTTTAAATCTGATCTTGCTCCTATCAACTTCAGTGGCAGAATTCCTGCTGACATCAATGTTGCAGTGTTGAGCCTGTTAATAATTCTTTTGATGTTAGGAAGACTACCAGTGCATTTGGCTAATATGCTTAAGTGCTTTTCTGGATAAGGGCCATRGCAAATTGTAAAACATTATATAGTTGGGAATATTTGTGTTCAGTTTGTAATTTACATCAATCCATACCAGTTTGTTCAATATGAGCAGGAAAAAGACATGAGACATAATTAATTTTGCTGTTCTGGGTGTATATAAAGGTATTAGAAAATTTGTGACAATTTTGGCTTCTATTAGTTAGGGCTAAAACTATAGTTTATAAAAAAAAATTGGAAAAACTCCCAATTAATGCATTTTCCATGTAGAAAGATGTAGAAAGAGTCTTCAAAATTGCATTGATTCAACATTTGTAATAGCCTAACTTAGTAGGTAGAAGGATGCTGAGCTTTCTTACACTTCTCAAAAATTTTTAATATAGAATTTTCTTTCGCTTACTTTGCTGTGCAAGTATATAATGTTTAGTGGATGTAAAGTTTATTGTGTGTGCACATTCAAGTACAAGCACAGGTTCTGTGAAATRCGCCATTGTCAGTAACAAAGTGTTTGTATTCCAGGACAGTTATTCTAGTCTTGGAATGCGAGTGTAAGTTGAGGTTGTATCGTGCATCTGATCAGACAATGTAATTAGGAAYGTAAAAAAATCAGTCTTATTATTAGCAGACACTTCTCAAATCCTGCTTTTCTGATCTTTCTGAAGTAAAAGTGTCTCATTTCCCTCTTCAGCACTATTTTTCTTGTGTTTTTTCATAGACAAAGGAAAACATGTTGGCTAATGGTAAACTTGATGATTATAATGATGATGAAGAAAATGAAGACCTAATGTGGAGGTTGCCCAAGGAAGAAACAGATTTTGAAGATGATTTTCTGGAGTATGATCAGGAGCATATCAAATTCATTGATAATATGTTAATGGGATCAGGGGCTTTTGTGAAGAAAATTTCACTTTCACACTTTGCAACCACTGATTCAAACTATGAATGGAAAGCACCCAAGAAGTCACCCATGGGTAATGTTCAGTGTTCATCAGATTTTGATGATTTTGACTACAGCTCTTGGGATGCTATGTGCTATTTGGATCCTAGCAAGGCTGTTGAAGAGGATGATTTTGTAGTGGGCTTCTGGAATCCATCAGAAGAAAACTGTGGTGTTGACGCAGGAAAACAGTCGATCTCCTATGACTTGCATACGGAGCAGTGTATTGCTGACAAGAGCATTGCAGACTGTGTGGAAGCCCTGCTGGGCTGCTATCTGACCAGCTGTGGTGAAAGAGCTGCTCAGCTTTTCCTGTGTTCATTGGGGCTGAAGGTGCTCCCTGTAATTAAAAAGACTGATTGGGAAGGCACTCTGTGCGCTGCCAGAGAGAACTGTAATAGTGAGCAGAAAAATCTTTCACCAAGCTCTGTTTCTGCTTCTCTCRCTAATTCAGAGCCTCCTCTGTGTAAAGACCTGGAGTATGGCTGTCTGAAGATTCCACCAAGGTGTATGTTTGATCACCCAGATGCTGAAAAAACCCTAAATCACCTTATTTCTGGTTTTGAAAACTTTGAGAAGAAAATCAATTACAGTTTTAAGAACAAGGCTTATCTTCTTCAGGCATTTACTCATGCCTCTTACCATTATAATACCATTACTGGTAAGTTGTTTTCAAAAAATCTTRTATTTTTTTCCCCATATTGCAAAAGCAAGAGAAGTAGTATTTTGTGTTCCCATATACAGTGTTTCTTTAGACATCACATGTTACAAGTCTTGGAATACAATATCTTAAAAAAATAGTATTTTGCTTAATATTTAGAGGGGGATTACTTGCTCCATTTGTGTTTCAGTGATTGTTCGTATTTTGATTTGATGCAAATAGAATATATTTTCTGAGGCCTCACCAAGTTTCGAGATCCAGCATTGGTGATAAATGCTCTATGGCTAGCTGTCTATGACTGACATTAGCTCTTMATTTAATGGAAATAAGTTCTTGTAGAACTCTGGAAAATTGCCATGTATTTCAGGAAATAGTCATATTTTGCAAATACTTTTAGCAAATTTGTTCTGTAATTGAATCCCAAGAATGTTATGCTTTGTCTGTACTTCTAAAGGTGAACTGTATACCACAGCTTTTATTATCTGGATAATCTGTAGGATTGCAGAATTTGGAGGCACTCCTTTGAAGCTGTGAATTCAAAGTCTTAAATTAAGTCTAGGCATTTTATTGAGTAAATATTTAAAGTCAAAGTTTGAAGTAAYTGACTAAATACTAGTTTCAGATTAACGTTTAATGATGCTGTACATGATCTCATAAAAGATTTTACAGTGGTAGAAATTTGTATTTCTGTGATCTTTAATTGGTCTTGCTTGTACTAATTAATGTAATATTTCTTCAGTCTAAAACTTTGCATATTTTCCTACAATAATGTACAATCAAAAGCAAAACATGGTAAAATTCCAACCCTATTTGTAGCGATTGGCAAATTTCTTTGCAGTCAGCARTCTGAATTTTTCCCCATAGTGAACTGATCCCTTTTTCCAAGGAGTGAGAAAGCTCTGCTCTCATTGAAGACATAAATAATTTTGAAATGCTACTACACTGAGAAACTATTCTGACAAAACACAGAAGCACTTCTTTGGTTTTTCATTGTAGGTATATTTACAATTTGGGTTATATTTTACCAAATTTTTTTACAAATATTTCACAAAACATATTGAAGGTAGATGACTCCATTGTTTTTATACATACATAAATATCTATATACACTACCAGAAGCCTTGAGGCATATTTGAAATTGAAATTACATTGTTGAAATTGTAGGAAGACTTTGATTTCATTTCTATTTACCAAGTGAGACAACTGTGAATAGCTGTTACCTGTAACTTTTTCTCTTTAAGGAGTAGCTAGCAGTTGAGATCTCGCAGTGTCTTGGGTTCAGCTGCTATAAAAGCAACTTAGTGTGAGTCATTTCATTCTGATAGTAACTTCTGTAGTAGTTTGTCTTCCTTCCTTCTCCACCTATCTACCCCTGTTTACATTCAAGAGGGTTTTTGCTTTTGTTTGTATTCTAAAAATATGTTATTAGCTCTCTGTTCCTGTGGCCTCTGTCAAAAAAGCAAAGGCTTGACAATTTTAATTTCCAGTTTAAAAGACCTAATCTAAATAGGAATCTTTGTCTTAACATGGCGCAAATCAGACAAAAACTCAGTTTCTGTGATCCGCTGCTCTTAATCATTTATTTTTGTATTAATTGTTTTTGCTTTTTGTATTTTTTTTCTTTAGTTTTAACTGTTGCAGTTTTCAGATCAGCCTGCTGGCAGAATCTCTTAATTTTACATTTTGATGTTTCTCAGCACAACATGAAGATCTGGAGTAAAAACGTTAATTGATTATAAACCCAGATGTTTTTCTAGCCTGGCAAATCAAAATTTTGTTGAAAATTTGGTTTATTGTTAGATACAGCTCCTGTTTTTTCTGAYTTTTTTTTTAGTAATTCATTAGCAATCTCTTTAAACACAAAGATTATTTCTTTTAAGAAACACTTTGTCTCCTCTGAGCATTGGTTAGTTTGTGGAATTTACATGGCAGTGTACCAAACTCTCCTTATCCAGAAAGCCTGGAAAGAATGTGTGTGTTAAACTTAATTGTGGTGTTGTACATTCTTCTATTTCCAATGCTTTAAGATTGTTACCAGCGCTTAGAATTCCTGGGAGATGCAATTTTGGACTACCTCATAACCAAGCACCTTTATGAAGACCCACGGCAACACTCTCCAGGAGTTCTTACTGACCTACGATCTGCTCTAGTCAATAATACCATTTTTGCATCATTAGCTGTAAAGTATGACTACCACAAGTACTTCAAAGCTGTCTCTCCTGAACTGTTTCATGTTATTGATGACTTTGTGCAGTTCCAAATGGAAAAGAATGAAATGCAAGGAATGGATTCTGAGGTTAGTGGAAGTAGAAGAAATATGTTCAGTATATGATTTGAAGCATGTCACTGGATTTCTTAGCATTTTTGTAATGTTTTATGCACACAACAGCCAAAGTAGACTCCCAGTAATAAAGGATGCAATATGCAAAGTAAAATACAGCCTTCAGAAAGTATAAAATCAATTAGAATTTTCAGAAATTAATTACTTTAAAAGCTGTTTGCCTCTAGGTTTTTCTGTGGTACTTGATTTTAGTCATTGTTCGCTCTTRTGCTAAAACAGTGTGGGACACACACACTTAGCTTGCTGCTTTCACTAGCWGAATTGAAGCACTACTATAACATTGAATTGTGATGAGTTACTAACTCAAATAGTGCTGATTMAGGGTAGGATATCCCTCCAACACCATGAGCAGTGCAACCTTGGCACAATGCTGGGATTAGTAAATGTAGTACACTGTCAGGAAATTTCTGCTTTTTTTCTTACTATTTCTACGGGAGGAGGTGTTATTGCACTATACTCAAGTATGTCTGACATACTCCTGCAGGCTTCCTATCCACTATCCAGGGAAACGTGTGCATCTTTCAAGTAAGCCACTTGAAAAATAGTTTCACTGGAGACCTGCAAACATAGGTCATATCTTGTGCTGTGCAGGAAAGCTGATGACAATGAACCTCTCTTTTTTGGAGAATGTAGTAAAAAAAAGTTAATTTATTTAAGCTGTTTAGGAGAGGTATGAGAGCAAGGGCCTTGTGAGTCAAATTCTGATCAGGATCTGGAAGAGATGGACTTCTCATTATCCTTCTTTAAAAGATATCCATAATAGTTTTTCTTCTGAAAAACTGACCAATCTCCTAAAGAATTCCAGCACCAAATAAGTTTGGGTGC
>NW_026623878.1:160487-276250 GCF_030028575.1 Malurus melanocephalus | reverse complement strand
TTTTTTTTTTTTTTTATTTAGCAATTTTTTTTCCTGGTAAACAATTAAATACTTTAGGAATGAAAATGCTTGAGTCACATATATATGTTCACAGCCCTTGCACTCTGTTGCAATGTGAAAACCATGTTTCATGGGAAAGATTCTTTAAACATTGAATAAGAATTTTGTCACTGAATTAGATAATGTAAATTACTTTGCATTAGAGGATCAAACTCTTATCTCTTGTTTTCTTCACAATGTGAGTGAAAAAGCTAGGAACTTACTTTGAGAGCTTATAGTAGTGATTTTTGCTTTGTTCAGTTTTTGCTAGTATGCAAAAAAGCTTTCACCAAAGTTGCAACCAAATTGTGTGATAGCTGTTTCAAATAAAATCCTTGTTTCACTCTCCTTATGCCTGCTCCCTATCTTGGTCTGGCACTGAATTACTGAAACTCTTATTTCATCACTTAATGTGAGAGTCTTTGTTTCTGCAGTTCATGCCAGCTAGACTGGTTTCCATGTGTGTCTCCACATCATCTGCTTTTCTGTTTTTTCAAATCTCACACGTGAAACATCTGTCCCTTGCCTTACGGCTCGTAGTTTCTTTCTTCTTCTGTTATTTCAGTATAAAGCAAAAGTACTTCAGTTTACTCTTGGTATGAAGTACACTATTCAAAACAGTTGAACTTGGTTTTTAAAGTCAAAATTCCCATTTGGATTGCTGTATATGTCAGGTCTGATACTTGCTTGATTTATTTTAGATAGAAATATTGGGTGGAATGTGTTTATGTAGTATTATGGTCACTCTTAAGAGGACTGAATTGGATTTTAAACCCCAAATGGRGTGAGAGGGTAGCTGCTGGGAGAGAAGACTGACAGAAACTTATTTCTCTTTACGCAGAGTAGCATAATGGTCAAAAACTTTGTTTTCGAATTACTTTGTTTGGAGTTAGGCAAGTGTAGATTATGTATTTTTGATCTATTTTGGTAAAGGATTAGATTCGTTCAAGACCTTTAAGACATACATTCAAAGTTTATTTTTGCCTATGAGAATGGTCTATTGTCTTAAATTGGTAGCATAGAAGAAAACACTGCCTGCTACATTTAAATACCTAAGTGTGCATGTTACCTCAGTCTGGTGGTGTTGTTTTTCAGTTATTAATGGTTTAGTGCTTGTTTCATGCTTGTCTTCAGGGGTTAATAAGGTAAGGAAAGGTACATACAACTTTCATCTAGAGACTGGACTTACAGATTTTAGAAGTCTTTTTCTAGGAGATATAAAATGTGAACTCTTCCTTTGTTATGGGTAGYTTTCTGTTATTAACTGACAGAAAAGTCTGGTTCTAATTGGAAAAAACAACCGATGGTAAAATCCCACAGAATTATCACAGAAGCAGTTCACAATGCATGAAAGTTCCCTGAACACTGTAGTGTTTGGGAATTTTTTTTTCCACATTTGAAAAATGATATAACCAGCAGTTTGGTTTCACTGGGGAATAAAAGAGCAATTTTGCTGTGGAAAGTTGTCAATTAAAAACTTRAAGCAGCGCAGGATATAGGATGTAAGAGCTTACGTTTCTGAAGATCTTTGTTCTACTGTAAGTGAAGAAACATTTCTCTCTTTTCCCCTCCTTCTCTCTCCCTCCCACCCTTGTATTTTTTTAATTGCACACAGCTCAGAAGATCTGAAGAAGATGAAGAAAAAGAGGAAGACATTGAAGTACCAAAGGCCATGGGGGATATATTTGAGTCCCTTGCTGGTGCCATTTATATGGATAGTGGAATGTCTTTGGAAATGGTTTGGCAAGTGTACTATCCAATGATGAGGCCACTAATAGGTATTGCCAGTTTTCACAAAATTATTAATAATTAAGTGCTATCTGCTATGAAAAGAACAAAGCAAATTTTTGTTTCTCGCTTTTTTTTTCAAATAGAAAAATTTTCTGCTAATGTGCCCCGTTCCCCAGTGCGAGAACTGCTGGAGATGGAGCCAGAGACAGCCAAATTTAGGTAAGACTATACTCTCTTCAATACATATTGACAGAAAACATTTCTAAGCTGTGCTTCATGAACTACTGAGATCTTTTAAATGTCACAAAGTACTTGTAATTTCTTTTGGACTAAGCAGCTAACACCATCATTGTGTCCACTGTTCTTTCTTTTTTTTCCTTGGATGGCTTTCTGAGAAATGTAATGATTTAGGTTTAACTTTACTGCTTTAACTTGTGTAGAAAAAAAAGAATGTAGGTCTCTTAATTCACATTTACTTGCTAGGCAGTAAGTAATTCTTGTGTGTATTTTTGCAGTCCTGCAGAAAGAACTTACGACGGAAAGGTCAGAGTTACAGTGGAAGTTGTAGGAAAGGGAAAGTTTAAAGGTGTTGGCAGAAGCTACAGGATTGCCAAATCTGCAGCTGCRAGAAGAGCACTACGAAGCCTCAAAGCAAATCAACCTCAGGTCCCAAACAGCTGAGACTCCTCTTAAAAATAAATGAAATGGGGAAAAAAAAAAACATACAGATAAAGCAAATTTTAAAGAAAAGTTGATGTTGAGAGGAACAAATTGGAAGACAGAATTTAAAGTTTGTTTGATAACAGAATAGATAACAAAACATTTAACATGTATAAAATTTTGGAACTAATTGTAGTTATAGTTTTTTGCGCAAACACAATCTTGTCTTCTTTCCTCACTTCCGCTTTGTTTAATCACGAGAGTGCTTTAATGATGACATTTAGCAAGTGTTCAGAATAATTGTTGTCAGGTCTTTTTGGTTTACTTTTCTTGTCAGTACAGCTTTGCTTAGTATTAGAAGGCCAGGGAGCTTATGCCTAATGCAGTTGCTAGATTTATATATAGTAATCTTGAAATTCTTCAATCTGTGCACTAGTGCCAGTCATAAAGCAGTTGATAAACTGTGCTGGATGATTGGGTATAAGAAAGATTAAGTGTGCCAGTATTCTCCTTTTTATTTTCTTTTTTTTTTATTCTCTCCATGTCATCTTTTTACCTTGAGATGGCATTCCCAATCATTATTGCACTTATTTGTTAGGGACAGATTTTAATTGAAATGGCTGGCATACTGGTAGAGTGAAACTTAGGTTTCCTTATGCCACACAGTCTTGCATAAAAAAAGGTTCTTGCCTTAAAAATAAATAAACCCTCATTAATAATCTTTAATTTCTGATCTTTTTTGGAACAAACTGTTTTACATTCCCTTCATTTTGTTATGCATTTTACAGTGATACAGCTCTATATTTACAGTACAACTCATTACTATAGCTGTGACTTATTACAGGATTATAATAGAAATTATATTCATATATATGTAATTAGGTTATTTTTAACAGTTCTGAGGAGGTGGTTAGTCTACAGTTTTTTTTATACCATAAACGAAATATGGTCTTTGGTTAAAATTCCAATTTTACACAAACCTGCAAGTTAGATAGTTCCAATACTGGAAACAGCAACAAATAATTGCACAGTGCAAACTGTCACTAACAAAATAACCTTAGACATATCACACCTAAGATATGCTGCAGATTTTATAGTCAATTGGTTACGTATTTAACAAACAGAGCACCTTTACACTTAGAGATATTTCCACGTAAATTTCTTACTGTACTTTTCAGAGTTGCATGCATATTTCATCTACCAAAGCTGTGCTGTTAAATAACATGAAAGTTGATGTTTGAGATATAACTGCCGTACTTTTGATACATCTGTGATTTAGGTCCTTAATTTAGAGAAACTAGCTCATTGGTGTTTTGGTCTACTGGGTGCGTGGGGGGAAATCATACTTTTATTTTTTAGGCTTTGCCTATACTTCTTTAATTAGATTTTTGTAGGCACTCTTCACTTAAATACCTCAGTTCCTTTTTTCTTTTCTTTTCCTTTTTGTTTTTGCATGCATTGGGTTTTTTTCTGTTTTGGTGCTATGTTTATATATTATGCTTGAAATTTTAATTTTTTGCACTGTAACTATAATACCTCTTAATTTACCTTTTAAAAAAGCTGTGGGTCTCGTATTCCCACCAGTATCAGTAGAGGTTTGCTGCAATTTTGCCCTGTTAATTATGCTTGAAGTTTGAGAAAGCAGAGCAAGGTGTTTTTTAACGTTTTCCAGCACAATAGTTTGAACTTGTTGCTGTGTCTTATGAATTAAATTACAAACAAATACTGTATTTCCTGCTTTTAAACCCTATTCCTTTCCTCACAAATGCACACTAAAACAAAACAAAAACTGTCAACTCCTGCTTTCTTAACAAAAAAAATAAATGCCTTAGTGACAAGGGGCAGACATTAAGCTTTTCTGAAATACAGTTTTCAAAAGTTCATGTATTTGCTATCTCAGTCACTTTTCATTCAGTGAAAAGGACCATTCTTGTATTTTAAAGCTGCTTGTTATTGGAGTCAGACCAAGAATTAAAATACTGGCTTATAAAAAAGTCTAGTATTCATTTGGTACTTCAGTCATGAAAATGTAACAAGAAGATACAAGAACTTCAAGTGTAAATGGTGATATGGAACAATAGAAACATGCAGTCCAAATTTTCAAATGTAGATTGCTTTGCATTAGCTGTTTAAAAAATCTAAAAAAAAAAAAAAAAGTCATTTATTTAAGCTATAACTTGTTCTTTGTAGGACTGAAGTTTTTTAGCACAAGTACATGATTACTGATGCCAACAGTTCTGTCCTTCTGGCCAGACATCAATCAGCAGATTAAATCAGACCATCTAGAAAGTCTTAAGTASTTTTAATTGCATTTGAAAAATTAAAATTTCAGTTATTCTATGAACARCTAAAATTCTTATTGATTGTTACAAGGTAATAGATTCTCAGGGGTTTCAGGTAATCGTTAGCAGTGAAGTGGTTACGGAGTGTTTGGATGCAGAGAAAATCAGCTGAACTTACTCTGTGTTTCAGAACAGTTTAATGATCACTTTGTTACTAGATAAAGCGTCTGAATTGGACATCTGAAATGTGTAGTGGCTGACTATAAAGTAGTTTCTGCTGCTGATGCATTTTTAAATGCGTTTTAAATGCCGTGATTTTTTCCAGTGTGACCTCATTGAAATACTTTTTATCCTTTGAGACAGAAAATCCATATTAGTTTCCATGTAATACATCTGTGTGTTTTACCCTACAGTTGATATGATTTTGATACTGGACAGTGTATGCTATTAAAGACCTAAATCTGATCATTTGAAGATTGGGATAGAAATCGCTTGATGTGCTGTGAGCACAAGTGTAAGCGGACTGTTGCAGCCCATCTTCAAAAGCAGCCACACAAGCTCATCATAAATAGTGTGGTGTTTAATTGGCATGAACCTTGGGGGTTTTTATCTAAGTCCTGTTATACTGTACTTTAAACAGTCCTCCTAACTATGCTGCGTTTTTATTTTTATGGCTTTTTTTTTTGCGCTGTTCTGTTCATGTAGCACAAATAAGCATTGCACTTGGTACCATGCTTTACCTCATTTCAAGGAAAAAATGCTTAACAGAGAGGAAAAATGTGGTTTGGCCTTGCTGCTGTTCTGATTTAATGACTTTGAAAAAGATAGTTTTTAATGCCTGCAATGTGTCATTTACTTGCACAACTTAAATAGGTCATTTGTAACGTCTGTGGCATTTTTACTGTATGTGGAAAAATACAACAAAGGTGTAACAACTCTTGATTGTATTTTAAAGCTATTTTTCTACGACATCATTTTACTGTTAGGTGAAGTAATTAAAATTAGAATGACCTCTGACTGACACTCCAGTAATTATCCTGAACAAACCAACATTTTACATGTATGATGTAGTTTTTGGGAGAAGACAGCCCATACTAATTTGGTCAACTTCAACTACAGTTTGGTCTGAATATTGAGTGCCCAGTAGTGACTTCTGAAGTGTTTGTTCAGCTTGATGCTGCTAAATCCATACAAAAAAAGCCTACTATTTTTAAGTCTCATTACACTATAGTAWGTTGCAACTGCCAAGTACAGAATTTTAGCAAGAACCAGTTTTGGTGCTGGGGAGGAATACAGTGGTACCCCAGGGATGAGGTACCAGATCCTCAGCTAGTGCAAATTAATGAGGTATCGTTTTAGTTAATGGAACTGCATTCATTTACATTCCTGAAGATCTTGTGCTTATATGTATGTTGCAGAGTTCCAGTTTTCCTCCTTGTGAGCAAATACAGAACCATCAGCTGAATAATGTGGGGGGTTTATGTTACTGCATATGACATAACATATGCTACATATTCTATGCATTTATCTGTACAGAAAATGAATTCTTTGTATCCCAGTCACAGCAGCACATGCAATCCAAAAATGACAAATAGCATTGTGGTCTGCTGTGATACTGCACTTGACTCTGACAGTATTCTGGCTTTGTTTTGGATGGGGTTCCCCATGAAAACATTYTCATGGAAATCTCTATATTTATTACATTAGTGAGGCAAGAAGCATTTTGATTTTTGGTACTTAATTACTGACATTGATCCTTTTTCAATTGCTGTAATATTCAAGAAGTTAATTTCTTTGCTTTCATATTAGATTTTAAACTTAAAACACTACAGTTCATGACCATTAAATGTAATCTAAATATTGGCTATAACTCAATATGAATTATGTTAGCAAATACCTAGAGGTCATTGTAGTATACTCCACTAGCAGTTAAAATTAACTTCTATCAAAGCAAACTGCATTTCTTAAAAATAAATTTTATCCAATAAAGTCCTTGGGGTTTTCCCTTTTATTTGAATGGCAACCACAGACTACTTTAATTGCTTTGTAGATGCACTCAGAATTTACTGCAGCAGCAAGTTGGGGAGAAAAATGTTCGTGAACAATAATTGGAAATTGCAGGCATTTTTATTGTAAATAGTGTGACTGAAAAGATGGTTAAAATCAACTAGAATGAATAACAAATATAATTTGATGGACAATAAAATATTTACCATCACATGCTGCAGCTGTCTTTAAGGGACATAAAATGTAATTCATTCATACTGTAATCATGCTGCAGAAGTTTGCAATCTGCACCTTATGGATCACAATTACCTTTAATAGTTTTTTGTAATAATTGTAGCTGAGTATATCTCCAATAAAGTTATGGTCTGTTCACCTTGTATTGTCGTTTTTCTTTTTTTTAAATTCCTGCTAATCTCTCCATAAATCTTCTCGAGTTTACAAAAAAATTGCCGTTCAGTCTAAATAAAAAAAAAAATTGTGAAAACATTTGTGAAAACAATATTTCTTGACCTTGTTTAAAGAAAAGTCTGCTTGTCTCCTTCCTCTGATGAATGAACTGTCTTCATAGCTCTGTGAAGACTCTTAAGGGACACTCAGGTTAAAAAATGATGGTGTACGTGGTATGATTTGATCTCTGTGTTGACTATTATACCTGCAAAATGTCTGTTGGAGCTGGGAGGCCCCTGAGCACAAGGGTTGTGTATCACAGGTTTGCATGACTGGTTCTTGCTTTAAGAATAATATGTTAACATGAGCTAATAGTCACCATTAATAACATCAGTTTCATTATTTTTCTGCTTTTTCTTTGTGTTTTGCTTATCTGGAACATTGAAAGTGTGTTTGTAAAGTTTCTGACTGGCACAGGGATATCATGTATATTTTGTTGTCCCTAGTCAGACCTGCAACACAAAGATCAGGAGTCTTTCTGAAAACTTTGCAATGCAGCCGTCACTTGTTTGGCAGCTGCAGTGGGCAACTTTTACTGCACATTTACTGCACATAACCTGAAGTTATACAGGTAAGCCTGCTGGGCTGCTGGTAGGCATGGTGATACCTTATTCTGGCATTTGGAGGAGGGCCCCATAAGYTCCAGTGTGCAGGCTAGTAAGGATGACAGCACAACTCCCACCTCCCCAGTTCTAGCAAGTGAGTCAAATCAGAAAATTTTCCCAAAATTTTCTGCAGGAAAATTGCTCTGAAAATAATAATAGTAAAAATTAGTTAAAGATGCCATTAAGTCCTGTTAATTGTGGCAAAATGAGGTGAGGTATGGCTGCCTCAAATTGTGTCTGCAAGAATGTGGTCCATCCCRTGCTGGGTAGCACTGTGAAGCAGCCAGAAAGTCAAGGTGTAAAATCAATAGAGGTTCTGCTTCAAAAGCAGGAGGCCACATKTTTTTATCTGCAGACTTGCTTAGTATCCCTTCCAGTCCTCTGCATCCAAGATACTTATGAAGATGCTGAAGGGCACCGTGCCAAGGATGGAGCCCTGTGGAACCCCACTAGTGACAGGTCACCAGTCTGATGCCACCCCGCTCAGTATAACCCTTTGTGCCCAACCTGTGAGCCAGTTGCTCACCCATCCGATGATGTGTTTGTCCAGCTGGAGGCTGGACATTTTGTCCAGGAGGATCCTGTGAGTATCAAAAGCTTTACTGAAATCCAAAAAGATTACATCTACTGCCTCTCCTATATCAGCRTAAGTGGATTGTCATCAAAGGAAATCAGGTTTGCTAAGCAGGACTTYACCCTCATGAAGCTGTGCTGGCTGTGACCAAGGACTGTGTCGTCTTTCAGGTKTTTTTCAATACCTGCCAGAATAATCTCCACAGCTTTACCAGGCACTGAAGTGAGACTGACAGACCTGTAGTTCCCAGAGTCCTCCTTGCTCTTCTTGAAAATCAGGAYAATGTTCACCAGCCTCCAGTCAGGTGGGACCTCTCCAGGCTCCCAAGACTGCTGATAAAATCATCAATGAGATTTTTCAATTATGTCAGCCAACTCTGAGGATTCTTGGATGAATCTCATTAGGCTCCATAGATTTATAGGGATAGATCCACACAATTTCAGGGTTATCTGGGATGAGTAATTTCCCCCAGCTCTGAGACTCCCATTAGTCCATCACTGGTGCTGAAGACAGGTAAAGAATTTATTAAACACCTCTGCCTTGTCCATGTCCCTGTTTGTGAGGTGACCATTGTCATCCTGGAATAGGCTGATGCTGTTTTTACACTGCCTATTGCCATTATTATATTGGGAAAAACTTCTAAAAATCGTCCCCCACATTTCTGGCAGTTTCAACTCCAGTTGAGCTTTGGCCAYGTGACGAGCATCATGACAATCTACAGGTACTCATCATAAGGTTTCTCATCTCCTTATTGCGAGGATAAATGTTTTATGATTGCATCAGTAGAGCTAAGATGTATTGGTTAGCTGTTATTACATTTTAATAAAACCGTATAGAAAAAGGAGTTTGAAAACTGAGGGGAATAAGTTTTGGACAGTGCTTGTCCTGAAAAGAGGGAGTAACAGCAAATCACAACTACAAATCCAGAAATGCAGAGGAGCAGGTTTGGTGCTTATATAGGCTTCCCTTAATGCTGCTGCTGGAGTCCAGGTGCAGGATCTGTTTCTTAGAGGAAATCTCCATGTCAGTGGACACAGACAGTACTGACAAGTAAGCAGGTTTTATTTTCCTCATAACAGTGATTAGGTCTTTCTTTATTGTAGAATGTGAACAATAATTTCATTTTGGTGAGCAAAATAACCAAGAACCTTCCCAGTTTTATGGAAACAGTATCACTTACTTTGTTGCTTAACCATCTCCACTTCCCTGGCTTATACTATATTTTTAACATTACTTTTTATGTGTCTTTTATTGGAAGTCTCATGCTAGCTTTTAAATTGAAGTAATTTTCTTCTGTTAGCTTGAAAATTTCCTGTAGTTCTGAGTTCCTGTCTGGCTCTCACTGAAATCACTGGGAAGACATCCACTTGGGCTCTGTAACTTGTGTGCATTTGAACTTAACACAAAAGTCCTTCAGACATGATAAGTGTAAATTCCAGATGTCAAGCAAAAGGTGAGAAACACGGTGATGTGTAAAAGGCAGCGTCTGCTGTTCTTACTCTATTTTTTCCAGGTTTTTAAATAGAACGTGGCATACTCACTAGCTGCCTACTGCTGAGAAAAMCTCCTCTCTTCTGCCAAGTAACAAGTGACAGGACTAGAGGAAATGGCCTTGAGTTTTGCAAGAGGAGGTTTAGATTGGATATTAGGAAAAACTTCTTTATTGAAAGTGTGGTCAGATGCTGGAACAGGCTGCTCAGGGCAGTGGTGGAATCACCAGGCCTGGTAGTGTTCAAAAGGCATGAGGATGTGGCACTTGGGGCTATGGTTTTGTGGTGAGCACAGTGGTGCTGGGTTAATGGTTGGACTCGATCTTGGAGGTCTTTTCTACCCTAAACAATTCCATGATTCTATGACAATTCTTCTTCAGGCAGGCCCTCTGCAGACAGCAGCCTTGGGGCTAACTCCCACCCATGTCTCTGCTGTCAGTGGAGCTGCAGGGCACCATTTGGCTTTCCTGCCCTGAGACCACCCTTTCAAAATGAGGTGAATTGAATGAGAAGGAGGCCCCTTCCTCCCTAACCTCGGGATGGCACTCAGCTGATGACATGGATCCCACTCAGTAGCTTGAAGCTGGAAATGTTCTTCATGGGAAAGTGACAGAACAAGGGTGAAAGTTTTCATCAGTCTCCAGCATGGCCAGGGAATCACTTGTTATTCCAGGGTCACTCTCATCTCTTATCAAGATGAGGATGATCCTCTCTTTACTGCCACTTGGCCTGAAGTGGGGGAGATGAACTGCTGCAGCTGTTCCAGCATTTGTAATAAACTGCACACTAAATTTGTGCTAAGCTGCTCACTTCACTTACCTAACTGAAGCACTGAGTTCCATGAGGAGACCGTAGGATCACCAGTCCAGTCCTCAACTACATATTCCTTWAAAAAAAGCAGTTATCACTGAAGAACTTGAATGGCACTTTCGCACTTTTAGGGAATGTTTTTATCATAGTTTTTCATCTATACAGCAGCACAGAAGAACAGTGCTGTGTTTGTGTGCATTGCCTGTCTCACAAGTGCCATCATTGGTAAAACAGCAGCAGTCCATACATCTTCTTAAGCACAGACATCTGCTTCTATGTTCTTATACTACAGCCACTTCAATCAGTTATTTTTGCTTTTTTTGTATTCATTCTCCAGTCACCAGCTGACTTTAGAAGAGACACAGGCATCTGAATGAAACCCTCCCTGAATTCATAGAGCCTCAGTAGCTTGATTGTTAAGATTACAGTCATAGAAATGGTTTGGAATGACAGGGATCTCAAAATGTARTTCCACCCTGCCCCACGATGGTCAGGGACACCTTSCACCAGAGCAGGCTGCTCAAAGCCCCATCCAGGCTGGCCTTCAACACTTCCAGGGACCGGGCCACAACTTCTCTGCCTACTCAAAAATCTGTCCTATTCTCACACAACTATAGCAATTAATACTATTTTGCAGCACCAATTTCAAGTTAAGAAATTGTTGCTTTCAGGGTGATTCTAGCTGGAATAGCAGGGCATAATATTTCTGCCAGCAACACTCATCACCTTTTTTCCGGCTTTACATAGTGCATGTGCTCTAGGCAAAAGAGATCTCATWATACAAACAAGCATGGCATAGGCAGCTGTACTCCTTGTCTGGCCAACTAACTGGCTGCTGTGCAGGGCTGTGCCAGCAAAAACCTTTCAGAACAAGGGCAAAACTTCCTGGGACTCTGCCTCAACAACGGTGTTGAAATTGCTAGTGGTGGGGATGGGAAGTGACCTGTGGAAGATTTAGTAACCATTTTTTGCTGGATCCAATGCCTTTGTTGGGCTTTTGAAAGTCGCCCTTTCTGTGGAATCGGTCAGGTGAAAGGGTTCCTGCATGGAACACTGAGCACTGCCCGCCATGGGGGGCTGAATTCCCAAAGAATGCCATTCTTGTCAGCAGGTACATCAAGGCAGAGGAAAGCAAGTGAGATATTCCCCGTCCACTTTGCAGGGCTGAATCAAATAAACAGCCTTGTGCATGCACATCAAGAGAGAAATCCTGATTTTGCTTAGCATTTCATTGCATGCCATTGAATTTAGTGTAAAATAACCATGCAGCAACCCCTGTGGAAGATTTCTTGTAAAGTAATGTTGGTTTGTTGGCAGGTTAGCTAAGGTGAAGGGTTACTTGAAGCAGCAACTAAATAAATTGCAGCAGAGCCTCATGGCACATGGGCTGTAGGAACTAAACTAGACATGAGTACGTAGTCTATGCTAGATATAAGAGCAGGTGTTTTTTCTGTGGGATGTGGTGTGTTGATGTGTGCCAGGAAACCCCAGAAACTGCAGTGAGTGTGGCAAGGAGTGATGGGGGYCCTGCATAAGCACCTGAAATTTTATCAACAAATAGAGAAAGTTGTAGACTGGAAATATTTTGGAAGAAATAACAAGATTCAGTGACACTTCAAATATACAGAGGAAAGAAAGCAGACCCAGGCAACCCAGGACATAAATCAGCCTGCCAGAAAGGGATGAGCATCGTGGGGAAAAGCTGGACACTGATGGAAATAGGCAGAACCAGAGTAGTCTAGTAGACAGTAGTAAGTCCACTGGTAGTGGTTTTCAGGGACCAGTTTTAAGCTTCTGACTTGATTTCCTTGTAAAGCTAAATCTAACTCMGAAGCTGAATTAAGTTGCCTTTGTCAAAGAGGGTCAGAGAAGGTCTGAATGAGACCAGACTGGAGAGATTTGGGGCTGACATGAAGGTACAGGGGACTGGTTTGGTGATCATGGCAAGTATGAGGGAGATGAAGCTGCAGCTGGAGCCAACTGAGGAGCACAAGCATTTTTCAGTGGTGGAGGTAACAGAAGTGTTTGATAACCAAATTYTAATTGGGTGAAAATCCTAATAAAAATCCATTCATCTGCCTATCTGTTCTGATACTGCATTATTTTTGTACAATTTCACCCAGTTGCTATCTATCACTGGGCTCCCATTTTCCTGTGGTTTCCTGAAAGCACAGCTGGGGTCATCTCTGGGGAATCTGGGCAATGCAGTGTGGTGATACCGGAGATGGAGCCTTCAAGACTTCAGCTCAACTCCCTCACCAGCCAGAGCTGCCCCCCTGGGAGGCTCATCCATGTCCATGATCCACTGCCTGAGGGCTGGAGCTGAAGGTTGCTGGCTGGCCCTGGAGTGATGGTAGAACTTTTTGCCAGTGATGGTTTGGGCAAGAATGCTGTGAATTGTGCAAAGTTCTGCCACAGCTGCCTGTGCATCTCCCCCACCTGCAACTGTGATTAAGCTTTTTATACGATGCGCCTGAGACTTCAGTATAATTTTCTCCACTCTCCGTCCCCAACCACCTCTCTTGACTGTCAGTGTTTATAATGGCTGTGCACAATTCCTCCCCTCCCCTAACCCCCTCTCCACCCCAGAGGCAGCTGTATTTCCACAGTGAATGAAGCAATTCCTGTATGTATGATTTTAAAGTGCTTTGGGACCCTTTGGGAGAAAAGGTGCAATTGTACAAGAACAAGATATTATTAAAACAGGAATCCGTGTAATAGGTGATAAATTTTGATACTGTATGTTTAATATAATATGACGGTTGTAAATCCAGTGAATTACCATAGGTTTTTGCTGTGCAGTGTGTTTATGAATTGTTTGGGCAGGTGTTTTTCAAGTCCCAGTTTTTCACACAAAACGTGAGTTATAGGACAATTTAATAATATTCCTTACTAGACTCCAATATGCCACAATTTGCTGCAGAAATGGTATCACTTGATGGCCGAGCTTGGCTGCTGATTAAGTTCATGTATAAGAAGGTAAATGAAAAAAGCAGCACARAGAAAGAGAGACCTGCACAAGTAAACTTTCAGATCTGCCTTTGATCTCTTGCAAGCAAATATCCTTTAAAGTTTCAGAAATCAATATTTTCAGTATTGTTCAACCTCTATTTTACATGTGCTTCCACATAAGTTAGAAGCAGACTATTTTGATTGCAATAATGAAATAGTTCTCTAAAAGTTTATATTCAATAGTTAAACTATTTATATTTATTAATGTGAAGGGATATCTGTACTGCACATGTTATTTGAATCAAACCTTGTATAGCTTTTAAATCAGATCCAAAATAATGTAATTCAGTATTACATAYGGTCAGAATTTCTTATTTTATTTTTTACTGACTTCCACATAAAAGGACTTATAAGACATTGAAAAAAAAWTCCCCATCTCTGAAGAAGAGAGAAGTGCGCTATTTCACTCTTCCATCTGCTTTTGTACCATGAGCTAAATCTCAACCTGAGCTGACATTACACCAAGCAGAACAGTAGTAAACTATTGAGAGGTAGGGTTGAGGACAGCTTTAWACTTAGGGACTGAAGAGCAGCATCTCCATCACTGTAGGATTTTGTGAGTGTAAACCAGCCTGTCATTAGCTTTATGAATGCCTTTTGCTGGTGTTCTTTGGAGTGTGGAGTCCTTTTCTTGCTAAGTAGGTGTTTTCAGCTCCTGGGCTTCTGCAGCCACTGCTGGCACCTTCCAGATGAGCAAAGCTCATGGCTGGGTTTTGGAGGTTCTGTGGTCCCRCTACTCCAGCTGATGTCCAGGTTGGCTGAAAGTCCTGGTCATCACAGCCCACCTCTCCATGTCCCATCCCAYGTAACTCATGTCTTCCTGAGCAGCCAGGAGCTGAGCACCACTGGATCAGGCCCTTCGTTGAGTGTCCCTGGATCTCTCTAGTGTGCTGCTGCAAGCCGGTAGCTCGGATGGAGCCTTACTTAAACATTTTCTTTCCCCTTGACTGGCGTGAAGAAGGCGCCTACAGCCGCCCCCCTTCTCACACTCTGCCTTGTATATGTGTAAAAGCTGCCCTTGGCCCCAGATGATATGTTTGCATTTCATAATTGATGCTGAGCTCGACTTGAGGCAGATACGAAAGGACGATTTTTTTAACAGATGTTGCAGGTCACTTGTAAGTTATTTGTCAAATAAGTTTCAGAGCGCAAGCCGCTGCTTTTGCCATTGTAACCAAAGGCGTCTGCTGTTCAGCAGCAGTAATTACAAAGCCAGGGCAACGCAGGGAAAATTCATCTTATTTAAAAGTGTTTTAGTGTCACCAAACAGCTTGCTATGCCATTAGGCAAGTTTTGCGAGACACATTCAAGTTGAGGATTTTAATTTGTTTGAAGTATTCTCTAAAACAGAATTATGTTGGAGTTTACATAAAATGAGAGAATGACATGAAAAGTTTTAACTTAAGCAGCAAAATATAAAGGCTAATCTTATTTAAAAGTAATATGTGTGTCTTGATTGAGTGCCCAGATACACTCAACTGGGACATTTTAGTGGAATCGGTTCTAAGCTGTTACACTGAGTTATACAGAGTAGGTTTTCCTGAGCTCACATTGCCAGACCTGAAATACTCTTGTGGCTGCATTTAATAAAGAAACGAAAGTCTTGGGTAAGGGGATATGATTTTTTATGACAGAAGGAATGCAAATAACTTTTAGTCTCATTGCCTAGACCGGGTTTGGTCTGATTTGATGGAGTTTAATAATGACTTATAACCTGTGCTGACAATGTGCAGACCCGCACAACGTCATTTAACTCATTTATTCTGCTTGCTGTAAAAACAAAGAGATGGCAAATAAATATATGGAAAGTTCATTGTTTGTCAGAGGGCCCAAGCCARAAGTTTTCAGTGACCTTTTAAAATATGGTCCCAGGCTAGTACTAAAATGTCTGTCACTCAGCGCACACACTTGCACAATTTGGCCTTTTAACCCGTGCATCTTGTTTTTCTCTCTTTCAACTGGTTGTATGAATTTCAAATCAGCTGCAGCTATTTAAGTTTTTGCATTGGAGGATTACTGTAAATTGCAGTCTGACAATTACAATGTACAGCGCACAGGAGAGTTATTAATGGATAGGCCTACTGATGGCCTTTCAGCGCTGACGAGGGCCTGGTGTTCCTCACCCGTAATTAGATCCAGTGGTCGGGGTCCGTGCGGATGAGGCGGAGGAGGGGTCGGCCGGGGAGCGCCGCTTTATCAGAGGAAGATATCAATTGATCAGAGATAGTTACTATCGGCAACGTCTAAATCTCTAATTCACCTTCTTCTTAATGACTTGTATTGGCTTAAGAAGCTAAGTCATTTGACAGCACGGAGCTCGGCTGACAAAGCCGTGCAGGTGGTTTTAATAGAGGATTTCTGTTGCTTGAGATTTCACTAAAGACGGAGCAACAGTTCAACAGACACAACAGAGGCCAGTAAAAACCCTGGTCTGCTGCTCTGCTCTCTGAGGGTACCAGGGGGGCTCAGGCTGCACTGAACCGCCGCTCCCATTTACACRGCACTTTTTCCCTTTGCGGACCCGAACAAGGGCTTTCTCTGAGCTTTCAGTATTTATTTTAAGGAATGAATCTTATGTGGGCATAAATTATAGCTGACAAATGAAAACCCTTTGGACTGGGATTTCTTTATTTATTTGTTATTGCCCTATGAAAAATGTTTTCCAGGACATAATGTTCCTGAAAGATGAAATATGCTTTTAGGACAAAGAGAGAGTTCAGTGCCCAGGAAGAACCAGTGAGCTTTGTAAAAGCTGAAGACAGCACTTGTTTACCATTGATAAACTGAATGCAAGTCAAGTGCTTAGATTAGACATGGCTTCATGAACCAAAATGTCAGCTTCTTAATGAAGTAACCCAAGAAGTAATGGTTTTGTGCTTAGATTATCATAGTCTAAATCCAATRAGAGACAGGCACCTAACACCCCAAGGTGCTGCTGACCCAGCCCTGTTCCTTTCTAGAAGGATTACAACCACCTGCTGGGAAGTTTTCCATGCAGTAAAGCTGGTAGCCAAACGGATATTCACAGCATGTCCCAGAGACTTTTTGTTATTATTAYACAGATGATGTATACACATGGGAAATATAGGTTTGAGTCTGTTAAGGCTCTTTTTGGGGGTAAACATTTGTTTAAAATCCTTTTCCAATCTCTTAACACATATTGAAGTAAAATCTAATCAAGTAAATCACTGGCATAGGGAGAACTTTCTGTTGTTGTTCTTGAGGGAGAGCTCAACAGAAACAGTCTTGTGAGACTTTGCATTGCAGCCTTGAGTGGAAACATATTTATCAGCACAAGGCCTGCTATTTTAAGCTTCTCTGGAACCAGCAAAACTGATGGACCTTTCTTCKGGTTTCACCACCAGGTTCATGACCTCACTCCCAATACCACTTCTAGGATCATGTCACAGTTTCTACTTGTGAGCCATTTGTATTTCCTATGAACTTAACAACCCAACTCTGTAATCTGTGGCTTTGCAGCTCCTAGGTTGAGGACCACTGGCCTGAAGTGTTAGGAATAAATACATTGTGCACATGTAGCATGCTGTTTCCTCAAGATCTCTAAGTGCTTTCAAAACTTGCTAATTATGGTTTATAAAGCTCTGAGCGTTATCCCTACCAGAGGAAAAAACAAAGGCAGGGGGAAATAAGCAAGTCTCCCAAATCAATAAGTTGTTCCATGGTTTGTTAAGTAATTTGCCCAGCCATGTTTATAGACTGAGATAGAGCACGGATTGAAATCCTGATCCTTTGATACTGATGGTGAAAGTCACAAAACTGCAGAATCACAAAGTGATTCTTCCTAATGTCTGAACTAGACCTCCTCTGACACAGCTTCAGATTCTCATCTTATCACTTGTTGCCTGGGACAAGAGACCAGCCCCCATCTGGCTAGAAGCTCTTTCCATGTAGTTGTAGAAAGTGATAAAGTCCTTCCTGACCCTCCTTTTCTGCAGGCTAAACACCCCCAACTCCCTCAGCTGCTCCTCACAAGATTTGTCCTCCTGACCCTTCCCCAGCTCCAYTGCCCTCAATGCTCCAGCCCCTCAATGTCTTTSTTGTCCTGAGGGGCCCAGAACTGAACACAGGATTTGAGGTGTGGCCTCACCASTGCCCAGTACAGGGGGACAATCCCTRCCCTGGTCCTGCTGGCCACACTATTGCTGATCCAGGCCAGGATGCCATTGGCCTTTTTGGTCACTTTTGCACACACYGGCTCRTGTTCAGCCACTGTCAGCCAGCACCCCCAGGCCCTTTTCTGCTGAGTAGCTTTCCAGCCTCTCTGCCCTCAGCCTGTAGTGTTACTTGGGGCTGTTGTGACCAAATGCAGCAATTGGCCTTGAACCTCGTACTGTTGGCCTCAGTCCATTGACCATCAGACCCATTGGCTTCAGTGCACTCCGGAGCTCACCAGCATTTTCTTTTGCTTTACATGAGGATAGTATCCAGAAGCCCAAGTCTAACTGGACTATCTATCTATCTATCTATCTATCTATCTATCTATCTATCTGTCTGTCTATCTATCTATCTATCTATCTATCTATCTATCTATCACCAGATAATTATCACATAATTATAAACTTTGGTCATTTTGGAGTTTACTGACCAGATGGCTGGGATGTCAGTGTCATCCTGAATTTAACGTGGATGTACCAGAAGAAAGCTAACTGGAGAATGGTRCTGAGGTGGAGGGCTGCTTTTCTATACAATGGACCAAAAAAATAGCATAGTGATAGCACTTGTCTTCARCCCAAAATGAAGTGAAACTTCTGTAGTGAAGCAGAAGCTAAAATAGGTTGCCATGGACAATGACGGATGCCCAACAAGTGCTTTTTGGGACAGGTGTGTAGGTAAGCTGTTTGTCATAAAAATTAGTTTTATTTTAGAATTGCCTGTGCTTATGGCCTTAAAMTTCTGCTTTTTGTATTTGAATTTACGTGGCGAAGGGAAGATTTCTTCACTCATTTTCAGTGTAACCTCCAAAGTGAAAAGTTACTCTAGACATCTTTGGATGCTGTTATTTTGTCACAAACTACTGGTGAAGGTGAGGGCAATAAGCGGTGTGGTTCTTCACGATCTCAGCATATCACAGAAAGGTGTTTTCCTCCTGTCATGTGCCTTGTGCTATCTGCCAGGTACTGGTGCTGGAGCAGGCCTGTGTCTCCACCACTGTGTCTGCAACCACCTGCCAAATAGACAAAAGTCAAACTTCTCACCTAGGAAGAGTTTGTTACCAAGAATCAAGCACAACATATTCTCTTGCTATAAGTCTGTCTTTTTTATTATTTAATTTTCTTTCAAAATGGGTTGGAATATTTCAGTTTATTTTGCTTTACCTTTGTTGAGGGGCTTGGTGAAAGAATCATTTGGGAGGCAAAGAGCAAATCTTGATCACTCAGGCCTTAAAGGTGACAGTTTTGGCATGTTTTGAGGGCCTGAAGCAGGGGAGCCACATTCTTTGCTCATGTTGAAAGGGGAACTCTGCTGACTCAGTCAAGCTCTGTTCTTTTATGCAGAGAAGATAGGGCCCAGTGGTTTGCTCTGTAATGGTTTCCATAAGAGCCATCTCGGCTCAGTCCTTGTAATAGTCTGTGTGGTGTGAATAATCGTCAATCTGTTAGCAATTTCACCCGAGCCTGTTAGCRCCATGGGCTGGTCAGCTGAGCTTTGCAGAGATGTCACTGAGCTGTTCTGTCTCACAGGCACATTGCCCTGGCAGTTCATCCCTTCCTACAGGGCAGTGTAATGTGGGAGCTGCTGGTATCAGGTAATGTCTCCCCTTTTGTTTGCCCCATGATTGTGCCCCAGCAGGTAATATTCCAATTCAAACATGCCTGTTCAATGGCTTTGAAGGCAGCTGCTCTCTTACTTCGTGCCCATTAGGTATTGTGGTTGGTGACCTTATTCTACCAGGGTGCCCACAAACCACGATCAAAACATGATCTTGTCTGTGCATTGAAATTTGTGCCTGCACCTCATGCTTCTTCCCCAAGTTAAAAACTTTACTAATTCCATCTTTAGTACTTATATAAATATATTCATACACATATATACACACACACACTATATATGTGTGTATTGCTCATCTATGACTTGCATGTCAAACATCTGATGACAAAGCAAAGAAAACCACCAGCTCTTCAGCTTCTGAAGTGAAGCACTGCTGCAAAAAAAGTTATAATGAATAACTGACTTCTGTCTTAGTGGTGCCTTCATCTTTTTATTCCTTTTTAAAGTAAAGTCTGTTTTGACTGTTTTGCTATGCTGTTAACAGACGGATACACTCAAAATGTTGGCAGTTATGTTCAAGACTGGATTAATATAGGTTTGTTATTTTACTAGCATATCCAAAGGCAAATATTCCTACTGGACTCCACCCTTCAGCTGTGAAGCAGGTTGTAAATCAGTCCTTTTTTTGATGTTTTTAAAGTAGTTTAGGGGCTTTAAAATGGTATTTAACATTATTACAGTCTGCTTGAATATTGTACAATTTCTATTTCTTCTTTTTTATGTCCACTTTCCTGCCACTCAGAATCTTCTAAAGAAAACAGTGCTAATGCCAAGGTATAGCAGAAGTGCTTATACTGTCCTTGATGAGTGTTCTCTCCCAAGTATTTAGGTGCTATAATTTTTGGCTTGCTAGGAAAACCCAACATTTACAGAGGGAAAGAATGAAGGCCAGGTTTTCAGATTTTGTCTTTGAGGCTGGAATGGATAAATTTGTCATTGAGCCTTTCCCTCGGAAAGCTCCGGTAGGTGCAGAGCCAACGGTCCTTGTGCCTTTGCTGCCATCCTTCATGTATCACTAAGACTATGGAAAAAAATATTCTGGAAATATAGAAGGAAATGGCTGCTGGATCAGGAGCAGTTCTGATGCTAGCACACATTCAGATATATCCATCATGCACTCCATGACCTGTGAAAATTAAATCCTAAAACATTCCTGTTCATGTGTTTCTGTTTTGAAATTTTGGTCTCTGAGTTTATTCTCGTTCCTCAAAGTCAGAGCAATGTAACCTGGGTGCTGGGGGAAATCGTTGTTTGAGCTGATCGTAGATTCTTGGCTCATTCTAAAAATAGGGCCACCCTATCCATTAAGATAAGACTGGTGACATTAAGCACAGCTATAAAAACTTTGGTGTTCTGGTCTGCAAAAAAATGTCCATCCTGTCTAGCGGGGCCATTGTGTTGGGCTGGTCTCTCAGAGCTGGGTGAGAGGCTCCGGTCTATCAGATGTCACCTCTCACCATGTCCAGCAGCTACTGTCCCCAGAGGAAGCAAACAAGTGAACAAGTGATGTTTCAGAGCTTTTGTGATAAAGCCTGAGTACCCTGGAAAGCAAAGCTGCTTCTCACTCACATTGTTCTCTTCTGATTTCACATCCCTGGACTCTCCAGTGCTGCTTGTTTTCATTTTCTTTGCAAGGCTCCCCTTATCTGAACTCCTGCTGGATCTCATGTTCCCGTTCACATCCTGCCCCTGTGCTGGGGAGGGCACATGGGATCAGTGCAGTCTGTGCTGGGAATGCTCAGCCTTGTGATGGGCCGGCATCTGTGCACAACATGCTGTGCAAACCCAAGGCTGCTGGCTGTGTCGGTAGCATGTTTAGAGTTTCCCAAATGTAAGGACTAAAAGGTGAAAAAGATTATCATTTTTCAAACCCCGTAATCTAATCACTGTGAAGAYTGACATCCAGCCTTGCTTTCCTGCCCTCCCAGTGCTGTGTTCCTGCCCCTGCAACCCCAGCAGCAGAGTTTGCAGCCTGCACACTGAGCCGGGCACTATTCTCATCGCAGCCTGTCTGTCTTTTGGTGTTTTTCTAAGGTCACGTTAGCTTTAAGCTGGATCAGGTTCCTCATCTGACCTACAGCATAGTTTCAGGAGCACTGGCATCAACAGAAGGGAGCAGGCAGGGCTGCTGGAGGCAGGGGAATCACGAGCTGCCACTGGTTGTGAGCTCCTGTGACAGCTCTGGCCGTGAGCTCCCAACCTGTGTCACACACAGCCATGGCAGCGTCAYGAGGACCAGCTGCTGAGCTGGTGCTCAGGCCACGCAGAGAGCTGATGTGTCTGTGCAGAGCCCTGTGGTCCCAGCAGGAAAAGCTCCTTGGAAATGGTTCACAATGGACAAGCGAAGGAGAGCTGGGTCATTTCTCTCGGGTTGATGGTGGGTCAGAATAAGTGTGGTGTGAAACTGGACCTGCACGAAGGCACAAATCAAAGCACCAGCTCAGCGTCCTCATGTCAGACTCAAGCCAGCATTTAACAATTTACCTTGSGGATTGGACAGGAGCAGTTTGCTCAACACTTGTGCAAGAATCAGTCTGTGTGCTGTGGCTCATTCCCCACTCCCCGTCCGCTTCGCCCACGCACGCGCACAAGCACACACACAATGCCTTCTTTGTTGGCRTGGAAAAACGCTCTAAGGGGAGCTGCACATCCCAGAATGCAGCTCTGTTTGCGTCTAGAGCCGTGATGGATCACTGTGGGGAACCTTAAATCTCTGCAGTGCTCAGATCTCTATCAGAAATKAGGGCAGCTGGAGTACGCTCCATTTAATGTAAACTGCATGTACAGCTGGATTCCTTACCACCTTGTCAGTGCCACCCCCAGCTGCCAAGGCCTGAGAGCCCCTGAGTCTGCTGAAACCAAAGGCAGGGGAGCGTTTTCTTTGACTGGGATGCAGGTATTTTAAAGGGAACATGGGAAATAATTAAAACATAATTAACCTGTGGAACTTTCTGCCAGGAAGTATTACTGAGGCCAACCACTCTGCAGGGTTAGGAATTTATATGAATAATAAGAGGTCCAAAGTGGAAAAGGTATCAGCCTTCAAAGCAGGGAGGACATCATTAACCTAAGTGAGTTAAGGAGATGGTTTTCTTATGAATAAATTATTTCCTAGCAGTCTGTTGTGGGGTGTGTCTCACATTCCTGTGAAATCTCTGGGAACAGCTACTGATGAAGGCAGTAGAGCCCTGGTCTGATCCACTCTGTCAAGCACATTTCCTATTAAATATTCAATATTGCGGATATCCTCTAGAGATATCAGAGCAGCACTYGCCCCGGTTCTTACTGAGCTCTGGAAAATAACTGCTTGTTCAAACAATGTGAAAAAACACATCTTTTTGTATCCCAAACTTGTCACTCCTGTAGATTGCCATTATTTGAATGGTTCATTGTCACTTCGTCTCACTGGAAAGATGGTCATTAGAAGTGAAAACATATATGTGGAGGAAGTCATCKGTTTAGGGAGTGAGCTCCGTGGTACTGTCAGAAAAGAGCAGACTGAAAGGCTGCCCTGCCCAGGATAGACCCTTGTAGTGGTCTGTATGTCTGAGGAAAGAACATAAGCAATGGAGAAGAGAAGAACTACTCTTCCTGGTAAACCATCTAATCATGGCACTTCATATCTTGTGGATTCCTGGAGCTTGAGACTGTGTCCCCACCMCAGAACTTTAAATAAGCACTGAAATTATTATTCCTTCCTGAATCCTTTTTGTGTTTTGGCCTTCACTACAAGTTGTAGCAGTGTCATCCCATGTTGGAGTGGGTCCAGTGGAGGTGGAGGTGTGTGAAGGTGCCTCTATTTGGTTTTTCTGAGCTTGCTTGGCCCAGTCCCATGGGATGGACAAGAGTGAAAGTCATTCCAACAAGCTCTTATAGCCCCAGGGGCATCTCTTGTACCACCTTCCTGTGTCCTCACAGCTTTTCACCCAGCAGATTCTGAGACATCTCAGAGCCTCTGTTGCTCCCTTRCTCTTCTCTTCCAAAGAAGAGCTGAAGCTACTCAGATGGGCTCATGAGACACAGAGTCACAGAATGGGTCAGGCTGGAAAGGAATATGGTCCAACCTCCCTGCTCAAACAGGAACACTCCAGAGTACATGGCCCAGGATTGCATCCAGACAGTTCTTGAGTTCATCTCCAGTGAGGGAGACTCCACTCCATTATCCAGCCTCTCTGGACAATCAATTCCAGTGCCTGCACAGTAAGAAGTTCTTCCTCATGTTCAGATGGAACTTCCTGTGCATCAGTTTGTGCTCATTGCCCCTTGTTCTATTGCTCAGCACCACCATGCAGAGCCTGGATCCATCCTCTTGCTGTGCCCCCTTCAGACATTTATACACATTAAYGAGGTCCCCTCAGGTCTCTTTTCAAGGCTGAACAGGCCCAGCTCCCTCAGCCTTTCCTCACAAGACAGATGCTCCAGTCCCTGGTTCRTTGTTGCCCTCCACTGGACCCACTCCAGGAGCTCCATGTCTCTCTTGTACCCAGAACTGGACACAGCACTCCAGATGCACATCACCCGTGCTGAGAAAAGGGCCAAGGCTTGAAAGTATTTATGTTTTGCACCCTAACCCCAAGGCAGTAAATATGGCTTCCTTTTCTCCATGACCTTGCAAAAGATCTAATTTTTGCTATCTATTTTCTCTGTAACATTTGTGACTTTGCACACTTCTACTCTTATCTGCTCATCTTTGCYACCCCAATAAACTTAAGTATTTTTCTTTCAAAGTACCTTTTCCACTGACTGCTTCCATATATGAAAGTTGCAAATATCCTTGTCTTTCACTGCCCTCCATGCACTTTCCTCCAATAATTTTTTGCCTTTCCCTTTTGGATTCTAATGCATCTTGCTAGASATGGAGTAGCCAAAATGGCATCAAGGTTCACAATATAAGGACACTGCATTTACACAATGAGGGACAATGAGCACTATGGTTGTGTTCTCCCCCAAGTTCACGATTGCTCTTTAGACCACCACGAAAGCCAGAGCTTATGCTTTCAGAGGACAAACCACGAAAAGTCCCAGTTCTGTTTCCTAAGTGGTTTTTGAGCCKGCTTAAGGAGCACAACTCCAGGAAAAACTCCTTGAGACAACTCCTTGTGGGTATTTTCTCCCCACTGCACAAATGAAAAATGGTTCTTCTAAATTTTTCATAAGAATGGAACTATGGCTGTATTGAGTCAGACCAGAAATGTGTTTTGGCCACAGCCTTGTCATTCTGATAGTGGCTTGTGGAGGTTTAGGGAAAGAACCAGGTGTTATACTGTGATATTTTCTGTTCATATTTTCCATGCCTGTGGCTTGGGAACTTCTTGGCCAGGAGGTTGCATTTGTTTTTGTTCTTACAGTTCTTTCCTCTGTTCACATTCACACAGATTTTTTGATACTATTTATTCCAGCCATTTATTAACCTGCAAGAGGAACTCATCCTTGAGGACTCCTGGTGTAAGGAAAAGTGGGTAAGAATTCTTGGTTTCTGATCTTTTTTCAAAACTTCAGACTCGTTCATCTGACAGCCATAATAACCATTGGTTATTATAAGAATTATCTTTTCATATGCTTTGAAAAGTTTTCTAACATAGTCTCCTTTTCCTTTTGTCTGTCCATGTGTAGAAACCCAAGGGGATTGCAGCTCATGGAAACTCTCCAACCCAGCAAACTAGCAGTCTCAAAGCAGTGGGAAATGATGGAAAGGTGCCCAGATCTCCATGGGTTACTCAGCTTTCTGCTGCCACGACTGCACTGCTATCAGTACCCAGCAAGCCAAATGAAAGCTACTTCTGCTGTCTTCTCCAGTCACAGTCACACCTCCAGGCTGCAGTACAGACACACCCTCTGTCTGAGAGTGTTACACTACATGAGTTCTTCCAGTTTTAATAAATTTGCAGTGAAGTATTAAACACTGGCATGTACATTTTTTTTGGCAAAAAGAAGCGAAAGTTGGAATCTGAATTTAAAACTGTAATGCAACAAGTGGACACGCAGATTTATGGACTTAACAAACACACGACTTTTGAGACATGCCTAGCAGACATCATGCTTTTAAAATGTCACAGCTCATGTAGTTGTCACTTCAAACACTTAGGAAACTGGCACTCCCCAAGTGCTAGCAAGCTCTGACTGGACAGTAATAAGACTCAGAGGTCTAAAATGAAAAACTGTCCAAGAAAATGTATAACTTCTTAAAGACTCATTCTGTATGTTTTATACAACACTCCACTTTGCAAAGAAATGGTTGTCTGATCAGCTAAATAAAAATGAGATGTTTCCACTCTACCTTCAGCAGAGGAAACAGAGCTGTTTGTAATGGAGCAGCTTCCACWGGGAGCGTAATGAGCCCTACTGATTGAAAAACGTCTTCTCCTATGAGGCTTGCTCGCCTTTCTCTAGCGGATGCCTGATCAGTGATGCTGAAATGTGTTTTACGCTGTGGCCCATCTGAACGTCACCAATGAATGGGATGTATTTTAGTTCTGCAGTTATCAAAAGCCTCATTTCAGTTCACAAGTCAGATAGTTTTTCTTTCTGTTGCAGCATTTTMGTTTTAGTCAGCTAGGAAACCTCATTGCACCCAGTTTCAGCAAATGAGGTACACTGACTGAGCTGAGAGCTCTGGAATAAATGGGCAAAGCTTTTGAAACCTGCTGCCTTTCCCCTCCTAACAGCAGCAGACAGACACCCCTATGGAAGCAGCTTTCTCCTGCTGAAATGCACCAAATCATTTGATAAATGAACTTTTTCTTCTGGTTCTTCAGAAAGTTAAAATAAATATGAAAACSCATAATACAAGAACACTTTTTATGAGTTCCAAGCAGACTTCACTCTTCAAAGAAATGTGTTTGTGTTTGAGTTTGAGAACTTAAACACACAAATTTTCTGGTGAGCTGAGGCAGGAGAGCTCTGGASTGAATTTATTCTATGCTAACAGGATATTCTGCTGATGCACAGCATTAAATAATCATAGATCAGATGTTTTAAATGTTATTTTCCATATACCTAGGTGTAGTGTTACAGCCAGCTGTCCCCTCCTCGCCATCCTAGAGACACAGTGGTTGTTTTGTATTTTCCTGTCCTTCTCCTTAGGGTTTTCTTAGGTCAGTCAGATCAGTTCTCTCATCCATTGGCCTCAGCCCTTGAGCCCTGCTGTGAACACAGCGAGGGACAGGTACGTGTGRCTGAGCTCAAAGGAAAGAAAAATTCATGCCCTTTCAGACACAGGCTCAAAACCACATTTTTCAAACTTCTGATGCRGCTGTTGGACACTAATTAGTGCACTGACTACCTGTTCCACTGAATTCCTTCTTTCCCTCGATGGCTCCAGTCACACCTCCAAGCCAAAGGTTCATATTGGGTACGGCAGGATTTTGCATTTTGACTTAATTAGAACACRTAACAGAAGCACAGCTAAGTCTCATCTATAAACCTGGAACCATGCTAGAAACACATTAGGATCATCAGTTCTGTTGTAGTTTCCTCTTTYTTTTCTATGAAGAGTTCCTTTGGTGAGGCAAGTGGAAATAAAACAGAAAGGAGAAGAAATATTCTTCCCGGTGGAGATGAACAAGTAAAATAAGAAAGCCCATTAAAATCCTAGTACTAAATAAAACAGACAAGAAACAATTCCTGCACTGCCACCAGGGGACACAGCAAAAATGCATGTTGTCTGTCAGTGTTTGTCAAGTTCCTTTTCTTGTCTCCCATTCAAGAACTGAAGACGCAGCAAGAACCACGATGCCAATGAACTTCTCAAGTTCACTCATCTCTGTTCTTTCCTCTGCCAAACTGCCAGGCTCCTCAGAAAAGACTTCAAGTTCACGGAAAGTTCAAGGATTACTAGCTTCTACATAGAAGGACTGAAATAAGAGATCTTAATTAAATTCCAGACTTGTTATTGAGTTAGAGAATTGTCACAACAGACTATTTT
The DNA here is from genome assembly GCF_030028575.1 of Malurus melanocephalus. Taxonomy (NCBI): domain Eukaryota; kingdom Metazoa; phylum Chordata; class Aves; order Passeriformes; family Maluridae; genus Malurus; species Malurus melanocephalus. The sequence goes on along the minus strand of NW_026623878.1, from coordinate 248,879 downwards.
GTTTTGGAGAATTTGGTGGTTTTTTAACATGAGGCACAAATCCAAGCAGGGTGAAAAGAGACTTCAAGAAAATGAGGAAAAGAGGAATCTCCAGGCTTTGGTTTATCAGATCCTTTTTGCTCAGAGTTTGTAACAGGCCTGTGGTGGGATACAATGTGGCACAGTACTTTTTGGACAATACTACGCAAATACTTGCCTAAAAGAAGTTTCATGGATAACTTTCTTCTTGTTTGGGTGGGCAAGACTCTTTGCTTGTGAGTGTATCTGGAGTGTTACTGCCCAAAGTAGGACAGCAATTTTATCAGCTGGGGATACAATGCACAGCAACCACAGCTGAGATTTGCCTTCTTTGGAGGAGTTACCAGGAGAGTCCATCACAGGCCTTTTAACAGCTCCCCAGTATTTAGGGCCACTGCTCTCAGATTGAGTTCCCCTGTTGGATCCTTGAGAGCACAGGTGCCAGAAACATGAATTCTTCATGTATGACTGCATGTGCTGCATGTCCTTCCCCTTCCAGCACATGTGTATCACAATCTCCTGTGTCCAGCCTGGCTGATTAGGTGTGTGGCTAGAGCTGACCCGCTAGTTGGGATGATTTCTTTAATTACTCCACTGGGAAGACTAAACTATTTCCCTAGCTGTGTCCAATGAGCTGGCCATGTATTTGACACCCTCTATTTACAAGGAGATGACAAGGCAAAATATTTGCTATAGGGTGTATAGGATGGATGGATTATGCAGAAATTTGGAGGTGCAATAAGCGACATATTTAAGAGAGGTACAAATGTGTAGGCTGAAACACTTAGATTAAAGGCCTGTGTGAGACTGAGTAGTTTTTTTCTTGTACTGCCCTAGACACCAACACAAGGGTGAAATGAAACAATATTTCATCAAGAGCACTTTGGGCTTCCACGGAGCAAAAGGATTTTGAAGCTGACCTGAGGTAAGAAGGGAGAAGGGAGACTTTTGAGGGGCAGGAGGTCCCTCGCATCCCAGTGAGCCTTGTGGTGTCGTGAGAAACTTCTGGAGGATCTGAAGTCTTTTCTGACAGCCCATGGGGATCTGTGTTGGCCGGGATGCTGGATAGGTCATGGAGAATCTTTGCACTGTGAGCTCTGTGCTCACATCAACCCCTAGAGAGAGACTGCAAAACAAGCTGCTTCTCACCAAAGCTTTGCTCTTTGGCTGAGGGAATTAATGAGAAAGACACAGAGAAGGAAGGCCAMAGAGCTGGTGTGGTGTGGGCAGGCTGCATGGTGACAGCCTGTCCCCCAGGACGCCACACRTGTGCCTGGACAGATCCAGCTGGGGACATGGCCCCTGTTACCCTCTGTTCAGCAGTGCACATTTGTCACCACAAGACATTGCATATTTAATATCTCACAAGGCTTTTATGGCCTCCAAGGCTCATGTGTCATGAATGAGGTGAAWTGCTTTCCAAAGTGTAAAAATACCACTTTAATCCCAGGGAAAGCAGCCTGGATTTTCACGTTGCTGCTATCACATGTTTCTCTTGAGCCCAGAAAAAGTCTGTGATTTCCCTGGCTTGTCCATTAAGCTCTTCCATGATCCCTTCAGTGGCCCACCTTCTGTCTAGCAGCTCTTGGTGCTGCTCCACCAGGTGGAGAGGCTGTAGGTTTTGCTGGATATGCCTACTGAAATCAATGCAGAAAGTCACCCGCACTGTTTTGTGTTGTGAAGCTCTACTATAATATAAAACATATAGGTTTATGGACAGGATGTGCTTGTATGGGGCATTGCTAATAGCTTTCTCCTTGTAGAAACATATATTAAAAAAATATAAAAATGTTGAGCTGTCAAAAAAGTGATTGAAGCAGCAGCTAACTGTTATTTTTCAGGGGAAAAAAGTGCTCATTTGTCACTGACCATTTTCTCTTGATGTGGTTATCCCCAATTAGGCTGAAAGTACCCAAATTACGATATAGTGTCTGCCAATTCAGCTTTACAATGGCTAGATAATTATAGAGCAAGAAAATAGTACGTCTGGAAGGGTGCTAACTGAAGAGCAAGAGGCCATGTAAATAAACTTGACAATGATGCTGAAAGGYAAGAAAAAGACACCACTGGATAATAGCATTATTGTGTACAGGAGTTATTTACATGAAGCCAGAGCTTGTCACAAGTCATGAGAATTAGATGAAAGTTCCTGCCCTTGGATGCCAGGCACATACCATGGAACATCTTTGCCTCAAGAACACCAACACAGAATTTTAATTTTCTTTCTGTGCTGCACAACACTGAAAATTGGAAACGGCATCTTCTGACTGGGCCTGAAACACGGTCGCTGTGTCAGCTTCCAAATGCCAGCTCTCCAGGCAAGTTCCTCTTTGGAGGGCAGTCAGCTCCAGAGTAAAGTGGGTAGGGAATAGGGGGCATGAGGATGTGTGGGGTTTTTTGTAGAAACCATGTGGTTTGGGAGGTGAGAGAACTCCAAAGAGCCAACCACAAGAGTTAGCAGCACCACRTACTACTCTGGCCTTGCCTTCATCATCAAATAGTGCTTACAGGAAGGTTAGACAAAACTTCCATTGATTTCTGTGGATTTCACCAGACAGTTATGGCTTCAGAAGGTCTTCAGCCTCTTTTATGTGCAAATAATAYTAAATGTGGATGCCCCATTCCTGGAAGTGTCCAAGGCCAGACTGGATAAGGCTTGGAGCATCTCGGTCTAGTGGTAAGTGTCCCTGCCCATGGCAGGGAGGTTGGGAGTAGATGACCTCAAAGGTGCCTTCCAACCCAAACTAATATCTGATTCCATTATAAGAGCTAAGTTTGAACAGWGTTTCCATCTGGGGAGTGTACAAATACAGCCTACCACAGCTGTGCTGCACGGAGTGCCTTCCAACCTTTCCCTCTAATCAGGTTTCAGATCTCTACCTAGGGATATGTAAATACTTCAGAATCTGGCTTTAAGTGATGGAAATACTTCAAACCCATCTATTTTCCCTGAGAMAGGCTGTATTCTTCCCGACTCCCTCATGCTGAGGTAACACAGCTGGGTATGCTGGTCCCATGCTGTCCCAYGAAGGGGCCATTCCAGTATTCCAGCCCTTCCCAGCTGCACTCTCTCCCTGTGCCCTGGTGTTKCTCTGTGCATCACCACAGCAGTGGGGACAAGCAGCAGTGCAGGGGGCTGTACCCTCCAGCCCCACACACGGCATCTCTCTGGGTGGTCACCTAAACCTCCAGTGAAGCAGGACCATTCTGCCATGGGCGTCATCTCCTCTCCTCCTACTCTGCTGTTGTCTCTTTGTCCCTTGGCCTGCCATGTCTGGGGCTGGAGCCTCCTCCCAGCCTCCTGAGCACCACTGGTGTGCTTTTTGGGAGGAGACCTTGAACACTACACAGCAGTGCGTGTCATTCTTGATAGTTCATGCAGTTGTGAGCTCTCTAAGAGCAGAGGGGTGGCCAGAGCTCAAAAACATCATTAACATCATTCGAGGCAACTGCGGAGCTGGGGTGAGCCAAGGTCTCAGAGATTTCAAGGTTTCACCATTGCCTCCTAGTGATGCACCCAGCAACTAAGCAGTCCTTGTCAGGGCTGTCCTTCAAGAAACTTGTACTGCTTTACACCCTTCAAAAGCTGACTATATTGTGCATTAAAATGGAAAAACCCACTTATTTGGATCAGAGTTGCTAAATTATCCTGGCCTGGTATCTTACTCAGAGGTTAGAGCTCTTCCTTCCTTTGTCAGTCACCCTGGCATGACCTGGGGGAGTCAGGCACATGGGCACTATAAAACAATAGTGCTTGGGAGTCTGTCTGCTTTTCCAGGCACTTATATACTTAYGAGACTCTGGCCTGTTGGCACCTTAACAAGCTATATCTCTTCATATTTCATCCATTTCCAGGGGCACCCAGAGTTTGAAGTTGGTGTCTCTGCAAATTCTCTAACCAAACCAGCTGGTAACCAAACATACCAAAAATAACTACGAGAAAATTAGCAACTCAATAGTACAGCTCCTTTATGGCCTTTTATGGCCTTTAATGTGTCCTTTAATTTCCATTCACTGGGAAAGAACCTGACTAAATGGCAAAAATAAGTACCTGTGGAGTCACCAGGCCAAACACATTCCTGATGTAAGGCCAGTGAAGTTACACTTGGGACAAGTTTAGCTTGGTGGATTTAGGTATGCCTCTGTTCTCCATGTCAAAGAACTCTCAGCTGATAGAAACCACATCTCAGTGCATTCATGCCATCCAYGAAATGAACCCATGTTTCACATTGTTTAAATCTGAAGATATACTGTATGTTTCATATTTCTTGTCAAATAGCCCCCAGAATTCTGTATCAACCTTCATGGTTAACTCACCCATGGAAGTTGAGGTAGCTGGCCTTTTAGGATTTCTGCATCTTCAGGCATGCCCCAGTGGATGGAACAGAGCCAGGACAGGGGGTTAAATACACCTTCCTTCCCAGAGGAGTACAGCACAGAGAGTTGTGTAAAAGGATTCTAAATCTTCAAAGCATCTGAGCCTACATCCCGTGCCTTCCCATGGAAGGGAGCACAGGGGCCACAGAGAATGGGGAATGCACTGGAGCAGAATGGGGAATGCACTGGAGCAGGACTGACGCTGTGTGCCTTTGGGCCAAGCACAGGACACAAAAGCAGATTGCAGTTACCTTTCTGTCCCCTCCTTATCACACCGCCCCTCTGTTGTGAGCCCCGTGTTTTTAATCCCAAGGATCTACCTCAAAATATTTAGCTCATTTTGTACGTATTACCTTCAAGTAATCATACACCACTGAGTCATACATCATGGGATTAACAATCCTACACATGGTATAAACAGAACCTAAATAAAATCCCAGAAAAAGGATATTGCCTTTTAAATAAGTCCTGACAGCTGTGGAAAATATTATGCCCCAATACAACCCTCCCATACGAAATACATTAATATGAAGAGAACCCCAAACTGTTCCTCTGGATATTTTGTAAGGTTTTATTTTATTGAGGATTGGACATATTGAAGTAAGACTATAATCTTATTGTGCTCTGACCTGTGCTTTTACTGCGCTGTATAAACAGCAGTTACTATGTTAGATGGAGAAATGTTTACAGAAAGAAGAAATAAAAACAAACGGATTTATTGTGTTGCAGAAATTTGAAACAGGGCTGAAAGGCTGCCCATGTGTTTTGTGCTTGTAAGAGCTTTCCCTGATGGAAACAGACAGCTTAAACATGACAGAAGCCCAGCGAGGTCCTGTGCTATCAAGAATAAAATGCAATATCCGCACAGCACCGACCCTTTCCAGCCAGCCTTGCCTGCAMTCAAAGCCCTCGATATGGCTCTTGCTGTTGTCTGTTCACATACAACAGGTTTGGGATCTCATTTTTTTTAATAAATTTTGAAATTGTTTTTAAGTGCTAGTGAAAAGTGCCAGATTGACAGCTCTGGAGTCTGGAGCCTCTTTCTAACCACAGAAAGAGCACAGCATGGGAAATGGCAACACAAACTTCCTTCCCCAGCCCGATCCACAACCCCCTCAGTGCTGGAGAGGAGGGCAGTCCYTCTCCACAGCCTTCTCAAACGTATGAAAGCACCCAGGGGAACTGGCACCAGCCTTCTGGGGCTGCAGGCTGAGAAGTCACCCAAGGCACCCATAAAACCAGTCCATGTACACCAACCACCAGGGAAAGCGAGTCTGCAATTTGGGAAAACCTTTCGCTCCTCTTCTCTTTCAAAAGCTGACTTTTCCTCAAGACAAAGATCRTTAGAGAAAAGTGGACTTTTTCACATCATGATTTGGCTTCTTTTTTCTGTTGACATTTTTACTGACAAGCRTATCAAGATCAATGCCAGCATGATCATTTCGATTTTTCATTTTTCCAAATTCTGTGYTTCTGGCAGAAAAGAATGCTAATAAACATGTCAGTGATATCCTTGATAAGARGAGTGATTAAAAACACCATATGCAAAATCTTCTGCTATAAAACACAGAAGTGAAACACTGGCCTGCTTTCAGCCCTAAAAAATGGAAACAATTTTGAAATTTTKGGGGATTTTTCTGTTTCACATTTCAACCAGTCTTGTGATCTTCCAAGTCAAGTCTCCACAGGCTGCTCAAAAAGAGAAAAAAAGTTTCCTAAAATGAGATCCTGGCCCCATTGAAGTAATCTGCAAAGCTCTAGTTGAATTCAACCCAGCTAGAATTTCACCCCTTATTTGTACACTGAGCAAATCTGATCTGGACTTGGTAACACATAATAAACATGGGACCCTAGGATGCCATTTTTAGTCACTTTTTCAGGGGAGAGCTCTGCTTTAATTTATTTTGTCAAGTGTTTCCACTTAGGTTTTTCCTATTAATGCCTCTGTTACCCGCTGCACAGTAAGGTTATACCTCATATAAGTTCTTCTCCCTTAATAGTTGTGGTACTTTTTACTCTCTTTAATATGTGATTTCAGAATAATGAATGCTTGTCAAACTGCTTTCTTGCTGTCTTAAAAGAGTTGGATGTGTTAAGCAATTTGCACAGCAAACAGGCACGATATGACTTMAAATGTCAGCTGCCCCACAGAACAGGGTGAATTAGCCAGAGCTCCTTCCCAATAATCAAATGTCAGCTATTTGGCCATTAAAAGGATGGAATTTGTGGTAATCCAGCTGAATTCTGCTCTTTCAAACCCCCATAATAAAATGTATGTGTATATATGAAAAAATTAATTTCTGAGATTAACTACGTCAGATAAAACCCTGAAAAATATCATCAGTCACCAGGTGTGATAAGAAAGGTGATACACATCCTTTCACCTCCGCAGGAGAGGATATCATAGTCTGGGTGCTGTTCTTGGTAACTTCAAGAATAGTTCACAACGTTAAATAAGCAAGGAATGCAAAAGGATAATCAAGAAAAAGAACTGATAAAGTTTCCTGATTTTTTTCTCCTTCAGCAATGAACAGCACAAATCTTCCTTTACAAAGACTTTCTTGAGAAGCTAAGGACTGGTTATTCTGAAAAAAGCTCATGACAAATACCACTTTCTGGGTGGAAAATTTTACTGAGTACCAAATAAAGAGCATCAAAAATAGTTTTTCTAAAGCTAAAACCATTCAGATTTCTATGTCTCATTCCTTGGTTTGTCCAGGGCTGAGGTAGGTGCTGGCAGATCCTGTCGTGCTCCAGCTCTGTTCACCCTCCCAGCAGTGCAAGGCTCCAATATCTCACTTTTCAGGCTGTGAGTTGTCAGCCCCTAGTTTCACTTATGGAAAGGGTGTCACTATATCACATTAAATGTTGAATGGAGAAGATGTCAAGAAATTATAATATGGGTGTAGAATCCCAGGTTTTGGAGGAAAGGAAAGATTTTTCTAGTATATTTATATATGTATTTAAAATGGCTGTTTGAAATTGCCTGGGGAAGCCTTAGGGAGATGCTTAACTCACTGAATGCAGGTGATGGTMGGAAAATATACATTAATTACACAGCCTTGTGAATGAGATGTATTTTAGACTCATGAGAAACAGGGCTGGGAATGAATTCAAAAAGTTAGTTTTTCCAGCTTTCTCTGCTGAGGTAGGAACAACTTCATGTGTCGTGTGGAGTCTAATCTCCATCTTCCCATCTAGGTGAAGGGTTTGAAGTGATCAGAAGTGTGTGATCTGTGCACAGGGTCATCTGTCTGTGCTTTCAGGCTGCAGACAGGGACCAAGTGATTCACCTTGATGCTGAAAGAGCTTTCTCAGCCCAGCACTGAGAGTACTTTGCAACACCACTTCTTGCAGGTCTGTTASAAGATTATAACTGAGAAATGTTCAGAAATGTATGAGCTGATAAAGTCTTCAAAACCTGCTTTACCACAAAAACTGAAAGCAATGTAAGCTCTTTATTTTGTCAGAGAGGAACTGGGCATGGTTGCAGATGAAACAGGAACAGCTCCAAGAGYTCATTGCTGCTCAGAAGGACGGCCTGGGTGCCTGCCCTCTCCTCTGGGGSCCACCAGCACACTCAGAATCAGTTATGGGGAGAAGATTTTGGATATCAGATAGATCTTGATTTTATCAGTGAAAAGGGAATACAAATCAGTGTCTGCAAAAGGAAACTTTAGAAGGCAGTGATGTTTTCTTCACARAAAGAGGCCAGCTACCTCTGACTGCTAGAACAAGAAAGCTGTAGTCGATTACCCAAACTGGAGGCCTCTCTCTTTTCCAGCTCAGTTTTGTTCAGAAATGGCTTCTTGGTCTTTGTTGTTTTACGGTCTTTGTTATATCAAAAGTCAGACTAGATAATCACTACAGCCCCTCTCAGCCACCAGAACTTTGGATCAGTTACTCAATTTTAGGAAATCCCAGCCCTGGCTCCCAAGAGTTACATGTGGTCCTGGTGAAAGTCAGTGGAGAATGTTGCCTGTTGAGGAATGTGCACTCGCAGGATCTCTGCACAAATAGGTACTGTGCTCAAACAGGAAGATAAGTGAGCAATTGTGTGAGTATGTGAGTGAAACAAGATGATGCACTACAGAGGGAACGATAAAACGAATCTCTGTGTAAAACCAGCCATCTAATGGAAAAAGCAAGAACAGATGGTGAAATAACTCCTAAACAAGCTGTTTCTTCAGACTCTGGYCATCCACAAACAAGTTGCAAGAATTTCTGATCCATGGTCCAGTGATTAAAGAGACAGAATTCAAAGGAAAAAGTGGGGGAACAAAAGAGGGGGGAAAAGAATGCATAAAACCCCAGCCCAGTTTAAGTTTCATAGTGAAATATCAAAGCAATATTGAAACATAGGAATACTGAATACCAATACTTTATTTTTATGTTTTGCATTTACTGAATCAGTTTCAATTGTATGAAGCTCTCTGCCCTTAAGCCCTATGATATAAATTTTATTGGATTTAAAAGAAACAGATTGGGAATCTGGGACAGAAATAAATATATTTTTTACCAGTGCAGATTTTATGGTTTTGCCAGAGGAAGCTTCAAAACCATTTGATGTGCTGCTTATTTAGTACTACTAAAATATTCAGAAATTGGGGATGGGAAGAAAGAGAGAGGTAGGAATATACAGAGAGATCTGTGCAAAGAACAAGTAATGCTCTTCCCCTGGAACCAATAAAGCAATCAGAGGCTGCAAGTGCGCCTGGGGACATGTGAGTGAGAGGGTGAGGAAGGTGGAAGTGGAGGACAGAAGGAGTTCTAGCTGCCTGCAAGGCCAAGAAATGCTTCCATCTAATTGTTCCTGTGGGAGAGTGTGAATGCTCTAACCTCATCACTGGACAGTCAGCTGAGGTGACAGTGGCCATTAACACTCYGTTGCCAAAAACCAGCTGGCAGAAGGGCAGTCAAATGCCCCTTTGTGGGTGCTGCCCAGAAGGTTTTGTCCTTTGTGCTCAGGAGTGGCCGTCTAGCACCTTCCCTGCAACCAGYACCTTCCAAACCCCTGGGGACACAGTGGCATCTAAGTTAGCCAAAATTTGAGTTGTTTATTCCTGCTTCACAGCTGGTTATCAAGAGGGAGGAGAAGCATAACAACACTGCAACTCTGGCTCAAGCTTTGCTCTCCACTGGATGTTGCAGAAGACCCTTGCACTTTGGTCAGGCAGAGGTTTTGTATGGAAATTGGCTTTCAAGCCACCCTGGAGCATGTCCAGGAGGAATCCTGGGCACTAAAGGGAGGCGGGTCCTTCTCTTTTCCTCCCAAATATTTCCTGAGTCTCTGAAGAAGAGGAGCCTGAGGCACCTCTCCAGTCTTCAGGAAAAATGTGAGTGTTAAATTGAARTCGGCTCCCATTTGTAATGCTGACAGTGATCTGGTCCTCTGKTAACAAACCGTCTTTTTCACTGCGGGGGAGTTGTGTACAATTCCTTCACATTTTCTAAAGATTGTTTGTCTGCCACCTCTGTTTCTGCTTCCTRCCAAGACCTTCCAGCCAGAATGAAGGCTGTACCACTGGAAGATTTAGGCTGCAGCTTCCTCAACTTAAAAAAAGTGTAATCCTATTCCTTACAGAAACCTGCTTTACTGAGAGGATGAGCAGTTCCTTGGCCATAATTCCTCATTCTGACTACTCCAGCTGTGTGTTCCTTGAGCCGGCTGCCAGCAGAGCCAGCTGATGGTGCTGACCCAGATGCCTAAGCCAYCCCACAGCAGGATATTAAGGACAGGGATCTAGTCCCGACTTAACTCTTTCAACTCTTGCATGTGAGAAGTTAGTGGAGAGCAAACTTCTTCCTGGAGAATGTAAGAAAATGTGGAAGGTTGTGTAGAAAGTAGGAGAAGCACTAGTATTTCCTAATGATTTGGGCTATGTCAGTGCTTCCTGGCCATGGGAAAGCTGAGGAAATCACAGATTTTTGGACTTCCTTAGGTGACGTCGGCATGGGCTAGAGGTCTGTAGACATGGTTTTGTCACCTGCTGACCTTGGACACAGAGGAATTCAGGTGTCTCTGTCATTGCCAGTTAAGTAAAGGGCCACAAATAGACCATGCTACCCCAGGGTAGGAGAAATGGTGKTGTTCCTGAGGGAGAGGAGGCTACAAGATGTAGATGAAACTGAATGCAAAATAGATGTCAAACTGCCTTTCTTGAAACATCTAGGGCTGGATATTTAGTTCTGGTGGTCAGTGACAGGTCTTCTTCAACCACGAGTAGYTCTGTGTTTCCCGAGTACCCCTAGAGCTGCTCCAGTCAGAGCAGGGAAATAGGAAGGCAGAATAGCTTCTGGAAAGTGAACACTATGGAGTTGTGTTGGTGGAGTTACTCAAAAACATACCAAAAGTGGTGCCAGAAGAGGTAGGACCAGGCAGTTAAATTCTCTGACATCAGTGGGCAGTCACACAGCTCTGAGATGAAAGGTGAATATCTGAAACACCCTAAATTCACCAAAATGACTATTTCTATAAACATATATGCTGCAGAGTAATCTGATTTATTTGGGCATTGGTCATGGCAAGTGTTTACTGATGTSTGTTTATGTTGCCATCATGAGGTGCTGTTTTAAGTCATTCTGCCCTTGGAGTTTAAACTAGCCTCACACCAATGTGTCATCGCTTACCTCTCACTAAATTTTGTGCATGTAATGTCTTTAATAAGAGATACTCCCAGCAAAGAATTTTTAGAAAAATATTATTCTTAAAACAAGTCCTGAGTTCACTTCACCAGTGTTTGTCTTATGTATCTATTGTAGAGAGGAACATTGCTACCAGTGGTGTTTTTAGGAAAAAAGAGTGCTGAGCAGGCACCAGAAAATATCAACAGAAAGTAAATTACATCTGTGTAGAAGGCTTCACTAACACCAATCCTGTGGTAATTTAAACAGAGGCAGAAAAAGTAATGTGTTCAAGAAATTTAGTGCTGGACATTTTTAATAGCTTGCTAGAAATATTTTTTGATTTTTTTTTTCCTTTGGGGAAAAAGATTTGGATTTTTAAAAATTCTTTCTCCTTCTGAAGAAGCCTGTATTAACCAATAAATAGTTCTCTGGCCTTTTTTTCTGGGCTTTCTTCCCTTGCTCAACAATCAAAGTGTTTAAAAATCTGAAGGAATCCTCAGAACATTCTGTTTAGAACCTGAAAAATCAGTGACCAAGAGTTGCAATAATTTGTCTGAAAAAGCATATTAAGTAAAAATTTTATATTTGTTTTCTAATTTGAGAACTAAATGTATTTTRTGGAATGACCTGGAATAACAGTAAAAGGATAACTGCTACTGTTATTTGTGGGATTTCTCAAAATTACACTGAACATACCCCACAGTATCTTGATAATGTGAAGCCAGAATAAAAYATTAATGTTTTCCAGTGATAAAATGTATAACTTTCTTTAATTTAATTCACTGGGCTGCCATACCTAGGTTCTGAAAAATGGTCATTCCCCTCCAGTGTGGAAAATGTCATCCTGTGGTAGAGGAGGGCTAACCATAATGCTAGTAATACTGGACAGAAAAAACAATCATCCATGAGGCTGCTGAAAGAAAACAACTGTAGCATTAAACAACAAAAAAAAATCTTTACTATTGAATTACAATGTGTACTAAAACTTACACTCTGAAACAGACTTTCTTGTGCATAATCCCGATTAATAAAATGGTTGAAGGGTTTGAATATTGTTTAACTGATGGCTCTGACAAGTTAAAGCTAAATATACATTGCAGCAACCGCTGTTGCATATACGTTTCATGCACAAATGGAGAAAATAACATGTTGACTGTAATTTCATAAGAGCAGAGGGATCAGTCTCAGATCCATATCTTAAGATAAAATGGTGCAATTACCATTGCAGTCCATCTTTCTGGAATATCTTCAATCAAAGAAAAGTCAACCATAATTGTGGATTTCAGTGGAATAGAGATGTAGCAAAAATGTTTCAGACCACTGTGATTACATCATCTGCATCTTGAAGATCCCGTGCCATTGGCTCCCAAGCCCAGCACAGCCACAGCTCGTTCGGTGCATTGCAAAGACCAGTGATACTGTGCAGATGAAGAGAAAACAAACAAAACCTAGTAAGGGTTTACAGGGATTAGTGTGCCAGCATATGCAGATTTTCTAACATTCTCAAGGAATGCCTGCAAGGCTCCGGGGTCTTGACCATGGTCCCACCCAGGAAGCTTTGGCCATGGTGGGTGGTGGAGGAAGCTGGACTGATACAATTGCCCATCAGTGGGTTCCTCTAATGAGACCATCAGACCAGAGGAGACTGCCTCWTTCCATGGTCAGTGCCCTCTCTTTGTGACTTCTTATCCTTGGGGAGCAGAGCAAATGAAAACAGACCTAATAAATAAATCCCTGTGTTAGCAGGGCAGGGCCAAGACCCTTTCCATCTTTCCCATTCCTGTAGTGTGGATGGACCTCACTGGGATGCTCTTGTTCTGGCACTCCTGCCAGAAACTTCTGCCTGCTTTGAGGCCCAGACAGTTGGACCTGTTGTCTGCAGGACTATCGGGTTCATGACGGATGGGAGGGAAATGAAAGGCAAGGAGATGGTGGGGAGCAAAGAAGAGGACAAGAAGGATCTCCTAACACATTACCACCCAGATTTTTTGTTTTTTTCCATCCCTCAAGGTGCTGTGTATACATCGGGTATCCTGCTTCTCAGCCATAATAGACCAATGTGACACGCCACACATGGTGCCATGGACCCCTTTTATTTAATCCACCTTGAAAAAAGAATGCAGTGCYACAGCCATCTCACAGACTTATGCAAGTTACAATAATCACCATTTTAATTTTTCCCACAACTTTGAGGCTTAATAGCTTTAAAATCTTACAAGTTGTAAAAACAATTAAAGCAATAATTTTAAAAATAAGCAGAATGGGACCTTCAAAAGAATGTGAACCTTTAACACTTCACGGTTAAATAAGGGCCTTGTAACACAGTCACTTGAAGGCTAGCCCTGAGAAAACGCAGAAGCATCCTGTGAATTTGTTGATGCTAGTTCAGACAGACTGTTTATTTTCATGATTTCATGGAAGAATTTTAATTTAATGAGTGTTTTATACACTAATGTAAAGCATAGTTTCAACCCTATAATTATAGTGTCAAAATATTTCTGCTTAAACAGCAGCAGCTGACTACAGAAATGTGATTTACATCTGAATTGTATCAGGGGGACKCTGCTAAAAATAATCAGCATGTGCCTTTTAATTGAATAAAAAAATTAACAGAGAATATCTATGTATCTCTCAGCCTAAATCTTTCTGCCTTTCATATAAATGCTTTGCTTATTTGCTTATTGACTTTTTGGGGCTAGGTTTCCAGAAAAAGTATAGGCACAGAGTGCTTGCCCACCCGTTTCTCCCTACTGCACACACAGCGATGGGAAATTGCATGAGCAAATTGTCAGTTCCTGTCATTGAGAGCCTACATTTTTTGAAAATCTCACCATTAATCTTTCAGCTCAGTTTTAAAATAACCGACTGCCATCACGAAACAGGTTTCTCATGCTGCTTAAGGCTGTCAGCAGGTTTTGACCAGTTCAGGCCACTTTTTGCTCTTGGAATAGGGYTAGAAATCTTTTTGCTGTTGCTGCTGCTGGAGAATTCAGTTTCTGAGGTAATGGGTAGGGCAGCTTCAGGCGGGATAAGTCTTGGTTGTGTGATCCCAATCTCTTTGCACTGCCCTACACCAGAGATGGGAACACAGCCCTGCAGCAGTGCCCTGCTCTTTGTCTGGCCCTGATCCTTTGTAAGGCAGGATTGTTCTCTGTTTGTCTTGCAGTACCTTCCAGAGACCCCAGGTGAAATGGCTGCTGTGCTGGGTGTCCCRTGCACCTCCCAGGGATGGACAATCCCACACCCAGAGAACCTGCAATCCACAAGCCAAGGCACACAGAGCAAGGAGCTCTGTCCTTATTTTGGAAACAAAGGACTGATGTTGGGTCTACATCCACATCTACTGTGGATGGAAGGACACAGTCYTTCAGAACTTACACCTCTGCCATGTGCTGGCTCCCTGCTCGGCAATGCCATCAAACCCCTCTGGAATGTTCTGTGCCCCCACTGTAAGGAAGGGAGAAGCAGTGAGCGAGGGCACCACGGGCTGTGTCTGCAGTCAGGTCAGCAAATGCAAACCTGAGAGCACATCACAGTGCACACCGGCCCCCCAGGCTAGAAAATGTCCAAAATTATGTAACTTCCAAATTCAACCAGAAAATCTATGATGAAGCAACAAGATACTTTTGCTTCTTTCATGCAGGAGAATTTGGAAGAGAAGCTGATTATTCTAACTGACAAACCCAAATATCCTTGTGGTTGCCTTCTCTTTGATAGATGCAGCAACCTGYTCCTCCTCTTGCGTGCTGCCTGAGCTTTCATGGGTTTAGGATAAGCAAATCTGTCTTGCTTTTTGTGCTCAAAGGGGGTTTGAGGCAGTCAGCTAGGCTGCAGGATGTCCTAACTCTTTTCTCTCAGCCTTCAGCTTCAAAAAAACCCATCTCCTTTGCAGTCACAACCAGGGTCAGCAGCCCAGTTTAACAAGGAGCAGCATGATCCATCCCGGCCCTGTGAGTGACTGACATYGCCATGGCACAGACTGAGTTTCAAACTCTGTCAAAATCAGCTTGGTGCTCTTTGGTTGCTATTTTCCAGCCTGAGAACATATGACTGTGGCCTTGTACAACAAGTATGTGATCATGAATGCATCTGCAAGTTAGAAGGAAGTTTCTATTATGTTTCTATTAAATAGTATAAACATTGCATATGTGAATTGCATATTTCATATGGACACTGAGGTATATCCTTCCACACACATGTCTATTTGTATAAATATTGTGCTTCCCTTATTTGATGAAGCATGAATTTGGAGTCCTCTAGAATTCAAGGCTTGATCCTGATTCTCATCAATGTGCTAGCTTCAGTTCGTTTTCTTCCTGAAGCACCAGATGCTCTCAAATGCCAGCAACGTGATATGAAATATTTTTCACAGGGTAAGATCCTAAAGTTCTGCTATGGCCTTTCCTGACACTAGGATCAATGTATGGATGAAACTGCTATTTGTATAAATTTCAATGTCTCTGCGGGAACTGCATATGCTTTTTTTATTTTATAGTAGATTCCACTAAATTGCCCTTTGGATTTATTTCAAAGAAGGAAAAAGCAGGGAAAGGCAGTAAAGATCACTCTTCTTATGCTTTAGYTGTTTTTTTAACTCAATTATATTTTGACAATTCTGTATGAAACTTTGGAGTATGTCTTTGTTTAAGCAGTATATCTTCCATAGGAATAGTCAGTTAAATGTATATGGCTAGTTTCAGGCATAACAAGGTTTGACAAGGGCATTTAGCGGTTGTAATTCAAATCTAATTCAGAACATCTTAGCGCTGGACCTGTCAAGCACTTGAAATGCACTGTAGCTGCAAAACCAAAGGATATGGTCCCAGTCGTGCTCTGTGTGGCATCAAGCTGATGTGTCAACAAGAGCAGTTACAATTACAGGTTCTTTCAAGCATACTAAACTAATTTACAGTACTCTGAAAATGTGGGAAAAGGCATTGCAAGCATGAAGGTATATGTGACTTTTAGACTGCAAAGGCAAGGTAAAGTGGCATGGCYGTTTCATTCAGGGGTTTAAATATTATGTAGTTTCAGTACCACCTTTGGGGGGTTACATTCGTAACTAGATATTCTGTAGATAATAATAGATTCGCCTTGCAGCCATCAAATACCCTTGTCAAATCCCATTAGAATCACATTGCACATTTATTTGAAACCTCAGTCTAAAATGCAGGCATTTGCCAAGTGAGGATGGGGCCCTATTTGCACTGGCAGTGACTGATCCTTTCTGTTTGTCTCCTTTGTTTACCTGATAAACACCATTCATGCTGGCTGCAAAACTCTCGGGCTTCTGCTTTACAGGGATTAGAAAACTTAGTGCAAAGGGAGMGGTTTTCCCAGAAGCAGATCTGATCCAAGGATGTCCCACAAAAAACAAGACAGAATTACAGTAACCAACATRTAATTTTAACATCACGATATAAAAAGACTTGATTTTAAAGTGCACCAGTGATTTAAAGCAGCTGCACACATTTAGAGGGCATTGCTTTAATGTGCACACAAAGGCTAATGGAAGCTTTTACAAATGAAAAAAAAAATCAGGTTTTATGATTTATCTACTTTTTATGCACAACATTATAGGCCTTTCCCCCAGGGACTCATAAATGTGATTTTTACTTCCCAAATTACAAAGCTAGTCAATTATTTGGGAATGAGTCACTCATTCAAAAGTGTCTGTAACGGGATGTGTTAACCATCAGGAAATTTTACACCAATTGGAATTATAAACACCAGGGTAAAAAAAATCCCTTGGCCAACCAGCTATGTCTATTTGTGAAACCTTGAGCAAGGAGCACAGCGTAACTCATGCTGGAGAAGTTCKGCGGAGCTGACTTGGAGGGGAGAAAACAGTGGTGAATTTTTTTTTCCCCTTTTCCTTTTGATTGTATAAAATGTGTTTATTTTATTTTGAAATAATGTAGTTAGCAAGTCTGCAGCAACTTGCAGTCAAGGCTCCTAAAGCACCTTATAAACTTCAGTCGATTAAGCCTCGCAGCCACGCACAGGGTAAGGAACTATTAGCCCCATTTTATGGCATGAGAAGCTGAGGGACAGAGGTGCTGCTGGTGGGAGACACTCAAGCGTTTCCTTTGGTGACCAAAACTGCTCCTTCCCTGCTGCAACTCCACCAAGGCCAGCAAGAGCCAAAGGAGCTGATTTTAATTTGCTGAGTTGGAGGGGACCCATCAGGATCATCAAGTCCAACTCCTGGCCCTGCACAGGACCCCTCAAGAACCCCACATGTGCCTGAGAGCATTGGCCAAATGCTTCTTGAACCCAGCATTGCCAAAGGCTGCATTGTTGAAACACCAAATAGTTCTTTTGGCCACTGTAAACTGCTGCATCCTGGGCCAAAATTAGGAAATCTCTGGGGATCTTTATTAGTCACTGTATCTCCAAAGASAGCAGCAGTCAGAGGGGAAAGAGAAGCACCTATGAATAGATAGGTATGTCTCTGCTGACATTTCCTCTTCTCCTCCTGGATGCAGAGACAATCTATTCCCTCCTCATYAGTGCTGCATCTCTTTTCTGGGGAAGGCATTCAGTCTTTGTTGTTGAAAAAAGAAATTCATACGTGTGCTTGCAAGCAGGTGAATGAAAAGTGAAGGGTAAAAAAATAGGTATGGTGTATTTATAGTGCTACAGTTTTTAAAGTATCATTAGAACCTAAGTCATAAATAACTACAGTGATGGAAATTTTTGCCCTGTTTCGGTACAGAAAGCGTAGAGAACAGCTGTTGCCATGCTTTTGTGTTATCCTTTTTAACAACTTCTGAAAGCATAGTATGGTACAAAGCAGATTGATAATTTCTACATGTAGTCAAGTGATACAACATCTGAAATTTACATCTCCTCATACTCAGCAGGGCCACTGCTTCCACGTGAAGAATACCCAAATGCCAGTGCAAGGATGGGAGTAGGGTCAGAGAAATCTTGGTAACATCAGGATCCATAGCAACACCCTGATGAAGTCATACTACTTTGGGCATAAGCCATACAAAGGGTAATTCAGAATTGAAGAAATGGCCCCCAGAGCCTTGGCTAAATAGTGCCAAGGATGGGGAGAGCTTCAGATACAGGAGCCACTGCCACAGATGTGATGTGCAGGCAGATGCAGAACAGCGAGAGCYGTCCTGGGACCTGAGGCAGGAAGGTTGCAGCGAGGGATGAACTGCCTGCCCCRTGGTGAGCCAGGGCCAAAGTGAATCTCAACTCTTACTCCCACTCCCATCACCTTCACAGGGCTCATTTTCTGAGTCTTTGCACAATGCTTTGTTTCCTTTCCTTGTTCTTAAATCGAGGCCATTGGAGCACAGAACCAAGCACTTTGCATCAGGTATTTCCTCACAGCGTCATCTCTGCCGGCTGGTTTGCGATAGTGTGAACACATGGCTGCTGCAGTGAGCTGTGCTTTCTCTTCTCTAGAATTGTAAGAAAAATAGAATTAAATATAGATTTAGATGTTCACAGAACTAATTTATAATAAATCCAGTTATGTGTTGCTGAATCGGGCCCTGAATAGTTTGGCAGTGCACRGTGAAAGCTCCCTCTCTCTAAATTACTTCCAGTGAAATACTTTAACTGAATTCCAGACAAGTCGGAAAGGTGGAAAATTTCTAAGAAAAATAGATTTTCCTAGGCCTTAGTTAATACTTCAAGAACTTATCTGCTACATAAAGTTAATAGGCCAGTTGCTGAATTTTTAAGTATTTTCCTGGCATGTGTTTTTCCAGAGAAATCTAAAAAATGTTAAGTAGCTTGGGTTCAGGTATTATTTACTGTGCAAATCAAGAATTCTTCTTTTTTCACCAAACTCACATGCCAGGAATCTGACATAGAATCTGAACCACAACGATCGAAAATTAAGAAAAGTAAAGGCTATTCTCTTTGTCATCACACTTCCACTTATAGTGATATGCTCTTCTGTTATTAAGCAGGCCCAATCAGAACAAAAGGGAGACTGTTTCTTTTATGAGTAACGCACTCACCCACCAGCAGAAAAAAGTTTGCATAAAGCGTATGGGTTCAGACAGCACAAGATTTATTACGATGGCTACAAAAATTATTCCYTCTTAACAGCACTTAAATTGTCTAATTATTCACAGCTGTTTTCAATTTGTTTCAGGTTCTTAATTAGGGGGTAGGGTCCTCTGCCCAAGGCCTGAACCTGCACTGTCAAAAAAGGCTGAGAATTGTTTCACGCTAAACCAGCCCAGCCCTGGGGCTGATTAGCGGAATCCACTGCAGGTAATTTGTTTTTCATTCTTATCCATCTGCCTCCTGCCGGGATGAGATAAAGAGATACAACATTTCCTTCTTGTTTGTATCATTATTGAGTCCATCTCAGCAATCCAGGCAAGTCTGGGTGGAAAGAATAAAAAAAGTAATGTTGGACGTTCTTTTAGAGGAATGTTACAGGGCAAACAGGTATGTTTGGGAACCAGCACCTGATAATCTAAATTGACTTCTGGATTTGAGATTGGGAGATCCTTGTTAAAATTTAGCATAACAGCAGGAGGCTGTGTGCCTGGGGGGTTCTCGGGGAGCAAACACATGTGCAAAATGCAGGCAGAGGTCACTCCGGGGGGCTTAGACTCCATCAAAGACAGCTTTCCTGAAGGACGGTACAGCAGGGCACAGCTGGTCCCTGATGATTTTGGACGGGGAGCTGCAGTGTATTTGCTGAGGAGAACATGCCAGCTCTGTTAATATGAGTTGGACACTAAAAGCAGATGATCGTGTCATACTCGGAAAGACCTGAAAAAATATTCCTTTCAGGTTCCCTTGGATCTGCCCTGGATATTTTCTTTCCTTTGAATGCCTCAAGCAACACAGTTTTAAGAAGTCAAAAGCCYGTGAAACTCCCCATTCTCCCTCTACCTGTGAGGCTGTGGGTTTGCATCAGCAGCAAATGTTCTGCCTTTGCATACAGGAGTCTGTGCTTGGGTTGGATGGATGGCTGGGCACATACAGTAAAGGGAGGTCGAGCCAGTTCCAAAGGAAGTCTTACTGGTTTAAATGGGAATAATAAATCTTTCAGGTCACCAGCTGCACTTAGCTGGCCTCATTAAAAYTCAGGTCCTTAATATCTGTGGGCAAGTGTATGAGAAGGGGTTATGGGGTGAATTGGTCAACAGATTTTAGGTTTGTTTGTGTTCCCTGTGGACTCCCCTACTGAAAAAGTCCTGAGGAGTTTAATAGGAAAAAAAGAACCTATATTGTTTTTTTAAAGTATCCTATAGGATTTAATAGGGAATTATATCCTGACTATGGACATTTTTTTTATGGTTCAGATAACTGTAGGCAAGACTGATTTGTGCATTAATGCATTTTTCTAGTGTGTCTCAATTATAGAAACATCTGCACTAAGTGAACTTGAAACCTCTTTGATTCCCTGTGCAAATTCTCACTATTCAAAAGTCCTCATGTTTTCCTATTTCTTGCCTTTAGCTTAATAGTTTCAGAGTGCGTTGCAATAGTATGTAACTGTGTAGTTTACAAAGGAAAGTGGGATTTTTAAGATATAATTGCTTAAATYATTCAAACCCTGCATTCAAAAACCATAGCTCGCTCAGTGCCGATTGATCTCCTGGATATTATCAGCAGCATCTGTTATCTCTAGTAGAGACAAAGACTTTCAGCCTAAACGACAGTTTGCTCATGCAGCATTTTATTGGGTGGGAGAGGTCATTTGAATCCTCACAGTCATGGCTGTTTAATGGAAGAATAGTTTTTTTTCTGTTTTCAGCCTGGTACAGAGTGATTTTTTAAAATTTCTTTATTTAATTTATTTTTTAAATTACTCTCTGCTGTTATTCACACCACCGCAAAATTAGTGCGAGCCTTTAAGGTAGGCTATTTCACAAGGTGTGGGACAGTGGAGAATTTCTTTATCAGCTAATTGGAAAATGAAATATTGCTATTTTAAAACACATTGTTAAGTTTGTTAAGTCCTTTTTCAACTCTCTGAAACAGCTCTGYTTAAGCCTTTCCAGCTACATTTTACACGTTGGCACAGCTTTCTTACAGAGGCAGCACCTCTGCTGAGTCACTGCGTGTTGGGTATCACAGTTAAGGAGACTCTGCTGACATAAACACTYATTGTCTGTGCATGTAAGGGTGAATTCCCACTGAAATAATTGAAAGTCCATTATTAATATCACTGACCTGGAGTAAAAGTTCACTCATACTTGAAAACTGAGGTTGTTCTGTGACCGTTGCTGTTGTTCATCCTCTGCCCAAGCTTGACATTTCTCTTGATTGGAGAATGACACTGGCAGCTTTGATATCTGAGAAGGTTCTGCCTGGTTTTGCATTTTTGTGATGGCAACCTGAAATCTGTCCAGTAAACTCAAAACATTCTGGAGAGAGTTCAGAAAAATTTAGACCAATATAATTTTATGCTTGTACGAATTGTCCTAGTGTTTTGTTAAGTCTTAACTTAGTTTACATTTTAGTCATTCACTGGGACACCAATAAAAAAGAAATAACCTTAAAGAAAAAACAGCTGGGACTCCAAATCAAATCCTGCTAATATTTCTCTCCCAATAAAATTGGTATCACAGATATGAAGGCAAATTCTTCACATTATGCATTATATGATATACTATAACACATAATAGAATATATACACACACATAAACCCCTAATGCTTTAAGAGCTAGGATTTAGAAAATATATAGGGAAGCAAAATTACATTCTGTGCTGGGCACCCTATTACCAAACATATCCAGARAAACTGGAAGGACTTCAAAGAAGACACATTGGAGTGACTGGGAATCTGGGGGAATTGGATTTTGAGGAAAGTTTTAAAGCACCTCAAACCTGTACCTAGAAATTAATGAGGCAGTGACTCAGAACTCTGACTTGCATCAGAACTGGCACCATTTTCAGCTGGCACATGAAGGTAAATTGAAGACAGGGCTGGTTTCCATTGGGCTGTAAAGTGACACAGTTTTGATACAGCTTCATAGGCAGCTGAGTCATCTCTTCAGAGGGACTGGAAACCTGGAAATGTGGGGCTGGGAGGGGCAGTGGGAGCTGAAATGCCAGGGCAGTGCCCACAGGATTGTGCACTGTCAGCAGGCACTTGGAAACTCCCAAGCAAGGAGATGGCCCTTGGAAAACTTGCCTTAGGAAACTGCACCCACCACCTCTGCAGAAAGGACTATGCTTTGGGGGCACAGGGTCTGCAAGGCTGGAACCTGAAAGGCTGCTGTGCCTTGAACTGCTGCCAAGGTCCAAATCCCATTTTATAAACACCTTTTCCTCAGATGTGGCAGTGGCATCACACTAGGGGCTATAGCAGGAAAATCCAAGTATCCTGTGACTGACTAAGACATGGGAGGGATGGACTCCTCTGCTCATGGTCACACAATTCCCAAAAGAGGCAGGCATCCATACCGGATCCTGAAGATGTGGAATGTAACCGGGGCAAAAATCTCCCTTTACTTGTAGCACGTCCTGGTTAGAGGAAGTACCAGAGACATATATATACACATAAAATCAGGAATTTCATCAAGAAAATTTCTTAATGGTAAGAAAATTGTGTGGGGACTGGTTGCTCTTTCCCCCATCACTGAATTTTATTTTTTTAGAAAGAATTTTTTTGCAAGAACGCATTTATAAATTTTCTCTMTGGCCCCTTGGGAAGGTTCTTGTGGGACCCAAAGGGCATGGTTCCTGTTACGTGACATTTTTATATTCAGATGTAGTGAAATCATGTTACAGGAAATCACACTGCTCACTATGTTTATCTTTGTCCTCTCAGACAGGTTGGTTGATTTAATACACCTTTTTCACTGCAGACAAAACTTACTTCCTTTCAGGTATTATCTAAAAAACTAGGGTATAATTTCATAATGAAATGTTATCCTTTGTTTTAACCAGTCATGAAATGAAGTCTGCCTCTGCAAGAACATAAAAAAATTACTTAAAACTTAAGATACTGATATTGACATTTTAGGCGTGAGAAGATCCATTTCTTGATTGGAACTTTATTGATAAGGAACTCTGACTTGCATATTCAGGCACATGAAACACAGCACATCAGATGCTAACAGCACTTCACTCCAGTGTGAAGGACTCACTGATAAACTTTTCAAAAACTAATGGTGTGTGAATTCTTACTGAAGATCACCAATTGCCTCTATTTCCTCCATATTTGGAACTTCCTCTTTTTATTTTGTTTAGAAAAAAACGCTGTACTTATCCCACTTAAACCCATTTCCTTTTTCCTCTTTGCAAAGTGAAAAAGCAGAGATGTGAATTAGTAAACATAAAAGAGCTATATTTCTGCTGCAACAGCTTATTGTTGGAAATCTTGAATCCTAATTAAGGGAAAGAAGAGAAACTGACCTTTGGTAAGTGACAGCTGTAATATTTTATGTATATCATCATTTGGAGAACTGCAACCACTTTTGTGTTTGTCTTCATAAGTGAAAGGTAAAATATTATTAATGTAAGTGAAACATGCTTCAAGCAAAGAATAAAGCCATGAATTACACTAAGTGGATTTTTGAAGGACGTGGGAAGGATGTGCTTCTGTTCTGGGGTGGTTGGTTTCTTGCAAACAGGCTGTTAGGTTGAAACTCTATCTGTGGTTTGTTGTTTAATGAAAGGGCAAGATAAACTGGGGAGACTACAACAACAATGAAMAAAACAGATGCATGAGGCAGATTCTGTGGGCACCTCCACAGGGAGAGGAAAGGCAGGAGSGATGGATTGCTAATGACTGGAGGCAGAATGTTTGATGGCATTACCAGGCAATGTAAATATGGGCTGAGGGCCTCATCCTGCAGCACCTCGTGTGAGGTGCTGAGCRAGCAGCCTCAAAGCAGACCAAGCCAGCAGCAGCATGGATGTTTTAGGATAAGAACGGAAGTTACAGGGAATATGATTTCAGCCCCTGCCAGCACTCATGGTGGGAATGTGAGATCTGGTTTTCAGAACACACAAAACCCAGGGAGTTATTGTCCCATTGATATTGTCTATAGTTGCCTGAATTTCATAAGTTCTGTAGTAATTTCTGCTTTAAAACTCCAGTTCTTGGAGTTATTTAGGAAGGCAATCAGGTCCCTAAGTATAGGTGGCTTCCAGACACCCCTCCATAAGGGCATGGGTTTCTTGCAGGAGCCCTCTGTCATCGCTGCTGGTCTTGTGCTAATGCCCTAGGCACCCTCAGAGGTCCAGGATGGCCCTGAATACCTTCAGCTGGGCACCAGCTCTCTTAGTTCCATCAGGAATTTCTGGCTGTAAGAGGTTGGTTTGTATTTATTTCAATATTTTCTCTCCAAAGTCCCCACTGAATTTGTGCAGGTGAAATGTTCCTGGCTTAGTCTCCTGGAGACTGGAATTCTCCCTGGATAAGGATAATTTTTCACACAAATACAATGATGTTAGACATTGCAAGTCCGTGAAGGGAAGAGTTCCCATGGTTATTGCTGTKTAAGAAAGCAAAACTGCCAAAGTGCATCAGAACAGAAAAGCAGTAGTTCTGGCACCAGAAGGATATTATATAAATTTCTTCTTTTCGGGTCTTGAGGCAGATTCAGCTATTGTTTGTATGCATGTGCTCCTTTTGAGTTCCTGGTTCTCTTCCCATGGACGTTAGAGCACATTCCGTCTTGCCACTTTCCCTTCAGCTGCACAGCTCCTTCTTCATGTATGGCAGCTTTAAAACAACAAAAAAAGTACTCTTTAACCCTGCTGACCTTTAAGCACATGACCTGTGAAAACATCGTCTTCTTTCTATCTACCRTACTCTCTATATTCAAGCACACATTTGACATTTATGTTTTCCTGTGGCAGTAAATTTTYCTTCTGCTGACACAGAAGTAAATGCTTTAATCAGAATAAATCTGACACTTTGAATCAGCCAGCTACATCTATAGCAAATTAATTAYTAAAAATGGCTGTATTTAAGGAGTCTGGATGTTTCTAGTGTTTGTTAAGGGCATGACTGTTTTTTTCTACAGCTTCTCGAGAGATTTAATCTCTGCACAAGTGAATAATTTCAGTTCACTTCAGTGGAACTAGTGTGTGGGTTAGACGCTATTAAGTCTRAGTCCCAAAATTACTGTGAAAGCTACTGCTTTCCTTCCCAAGGGAAAACCAGGACTGGACAAGGATGAAGGGAGTAATCTTTAACTCACATTTTCTACAAAATGGATATTTCTGGGAGCAGGTGCTGTTTGAGCTCTTGAAGAAAAGACCCTGGGCTTTGTGGTCAGCCTGGGGCCAGAGGTGGGATGGAGCTTTAGGATGGATGTGCCCAGCATGGAGCTTTAGGCATGGGTTGTGTCCCAACATCTCCTTGCTACCAGCCCCACACCATCCTTGGCTCCAGGGGGTCACTGGGCTGAGCCAGCCCTGATCTGCTTTTAAGAGGCTTTGCAGATACACTCACAAAGTCCAAACTGAAATCTATAAAATACTTTCCTGCAATTTTTAACTGGAAACAYATCCGGCCTCCATAACAACAATAACTGTCATAATTAAAGACACTCTTTAAAACTTCATTTGGTTGAGAAAGGAAGCTTTTTGAAGCAAATGTCAATCCAAACCCTTTTTGTGAAAGGAGCCTTTAATGATTTTCAAAACCTGCTGTAACTGTCTAGGATAACTTASAAATACAAATGTCAGAAGATTTCTTGATCAAAGCAAACTCTCATTCTTACTGTTTTTCATATCTTTCATAAATTTCTGTCAATTTTATTGAAACCCAGGCAAGCCCTTACTCAGACTTTAATATGAAAGAAGGTATTTTTCAATTTTTACAGTTTTCACAATATCTTTTCCCTAACTATGACAGCTGCTGCTCAGAAAATGAGTTTGGCCAAACCTCTTTCACAGATGAAGACTATAATGGGAAATAAAAATAAGAGCTTTCTCCACCCTGACAGACTCCCATTCAGCCCTTTGTTTCTGTCCTCAAATACTTTAAGAGGAAAACAGGCTGTATTCAAACCCCTGCCTCTAACYTGATGTCAAGCTCTTTCCCAAGAAACTGTTGAACACCCAGTTTACAGTAGAAACATCTTCCCCTAAAATCTGTGGCTCCCTTGGTTTAAATKATGACCCTAAGTGGCTGAGGGTGTGAAGACCTCTGTCCATGATGCCCCACAGCCCTRCAAAGGTGTGAGTGACCGATGTGGTAAAGCAGAACTGGCTGTGGGGCACACAGAAGGGACAGTGGTATCCCACTGACTCAATATCACACAAAAACTGCAAGAGGCTTCCCTTTTTTTCCAACTGGAATGCCTGTGAGAGGCAATAGCAACCAAAATTTTAGGGTATTCACTGGAAAGGTGCTGTTTTTCTAAGATGCTGCTTATGTGGTGCRAAGGTGGGGAAAGGCAGCATCACGAGGTGTTTCTCTTTGCCAGATTTTACATGGGAAAAGTGAAGCATATCTGAACCTTCAGGGTGTCCCACACTTGCTTCTCATGAAGTCTGAAAAYTTTGGACCAGCAGGAAAGCCCAGCATCACTGGGGCAGCAATGTGTGCAGGAATCCTGGAGACCCACTCCCCTGTGCATCTGTCACTGCCAAAGCCAGTGACAGGACTGATACTCCCAGTGGACATMATTCAGCTAAAAGTGTTGGTCCTGTGGATATCAGCTGCAGAGAATCCTGGCCAGGAGTGTGTCTCTGGGGTAAAAGGGCCATTCTCTTTAAATTCACAGGGACCCTAAGCAATTCCTCACTCAACTCACAGCCAAAAAAAAAAAAAAAAAAAAAGAACAAAAAAATCCCAAAGAGAAAAAGAATCAGAAGCAAACTAGGCAAAGAACAGACCTTAACTGGATAAAAAACAACAGCAGTTTTAGGCTCTTTGTAAGTCTGATGAACGAGTGATCAAACAGTTTCTTGCAAAATCCTGCAAAATAATTGAGGGCTCCCCCTCAGTTTTACAAAGAAAAGCAAGTCAAAGATTAGGCCRCTGATCCACCAAAGAGTTCAAAGTATGCTGAAGGGTGGAAGCTGCCAGATTCATGAGGTCATGTTCAGAGTGAGATAACTGTCCAGATCTCATTCTGAAAATGAGTTTCATTTCTGGTATGCATGTGAAACCTTTCAGTTTCTCCATTGACTTTAATTTTCAGCTATTCTAAGCTTGCTAGACTGCTACCTCAGACAAAGATGATAAATAAAGGAAGTTGTTCACTGAATAGATAGTTTTCTGGCTTTCTCTGATCAGAAAAAAATCTCCTTAAAATAAGCAATACTGAACCAGCCAGTGCTGCAACGTGGTTAACAAAAATGTAATCAAATATGTTCGGGATTTAACATCTGTACATACAGAAGGGTCYATGAATAGCATCACTAGCTTGCTTTCTTTTTAAAAAAGTTTCACACTCTCAATAAAAGCAAATTTTGGGTCATTTTGGTCCTAACTCTTTAAAATGGCATTTAGCCTGTAGACTAACACAGTAAAACAAGAAAGTGGGAAAATGAAGGCTTGAATGAATGAATACTGTGAATTCCTGATGATGTCAGAAGTGGAGCAYATAGTAATTATAGCTACTGAAGGAATGAAAATCAATAAATTCACAGATTTTCCCATAGTGTGCCATTGCAGTGACTTCAGCTATTTTTTTTCACCTGTGGGTCTCACACTACAGGTGAAATGCCTCAATTTCATCATTGCCTTTTAATAGATATTGGGGTTGAGGTACTGAGAGAGTCTCATGCCAGTGGGATCACATAAAAAAAAAGTAATGAAAAGAAAAGCCCCAAGAGGTCCAAGACTTGCCCCTGTGCTGGGTTACCGAGAAGCCCCGGCCACATCCCACTCTTCCTGAGGGCAGGAGAGAGGCTGGGGCRCTGTTCTGCATCCTGGCACCGATGTCCCCACTCAGCCCTGTCCCTGTGCACAGCCACTGGGACAGTGTTTTCCTGGAGAGAAGGATCTGCCTGTGGTCTGTGACACAGCTCCTGGACAGGCCCTGCCCCAAYACTGTCCTCAGGGATCACCTTGTGGGTTCCCTGAGCAAAGAGGAGAAAAGGGAAAAATGTGCTAACAGGCTCACAGGACTTGGTGAAGGGCACCTGAGGAGTACCCAAGACAATAGTTGATTTTAACTTTTAATTACCTGTCTGTCTGGATAATTGAACTTCTGAGGCCAGAGACAGGCTGYTCTCAGTAAAGAATCAGAGTAATTTGCATTCTCCAGCAGGTTGTAAACAGGACAGGTTTGGCAGCTGACTTTGCAAGTGACCCCTGCCAA
This sequence comes from Malurus melanocephalus, assembly GCF_030028575.1. NCBI lineage: Eukaryota > Metazoa > Chordata > Aves > Passeriformes > Maluridae > Malurus > Malurus melanocephalus. Next base: position 220,626 of record NW_026623878.1, on the reverse strand, counting down.
GGCARGGAATGCTGCAAGTGACTTCTGCTAGTTCAAAGCAGGGTTAAAGTGATGCAGTTGTAGCTCTGGTTAGGCTATGCTGGTCTGAAGCATTTCCAACTCAAAGACTCACTGAATAACTGAGGACTGCCTGGCTGTTTTTATATATAATATTTATTGGATATTGGGCATTGCTAAAGGGGATCTTATTTTAAGTGAAGCCAGATTTTCTGTAGTTAATAGAGTTAGGAATGGTGTATTATTTTCCAACTTGGACGGGTTATTAATACTTATAAGTTGTGAACATGGAAAGAATTCCCATAAATCTGTGTAGTGCACTGCATCTTACAGCTGAAGAGATAAAGATGTATGAAAAGCRGCTGAATGCCTGCACATCCCGGTTCAAGGACCTGGTTCTGCTCTGGGGAGCCCTGGAGGAGAGGATGCCTGAATGGGGCTGTCAGCAGCTCCAAGGGCTGCTGGTCYCGGGGTCAGCTCTTCTCATCTCCAAATGCTGCTCTCTAGCTCTGCATGTTTTCCACATGTGTCATGATAGTCCTCTGCCCCCAAAAGGGTGTGGTTTAGCCAAAAGTGGGAGGATTTAGCACGACAACACAGAAAAATCAAAGAATTGGTGACTGATTATTTTCCTCCCTCTATTTTAAGAGAGTGGGCAGTGTATTCTGTGTTTCTGAAAGGGGCAAGGACCATTCTCAAATGGGAARGTCTCAAGAGAGGCCACAGTCAGACTTCAATGTCCAGTACCAGATTTTGTATCTATTTTGTATCTATCATATACACCTGTTGGTGTAGAGCTGGTCTTTTCCCCCTGCTGAGCCGTATGAAATTAGGGGTCATTTTTATTCTGGCTTCTCTTTCCAGTCGTGCACATGCCTCCCTTGCATGCACAAGCCTGGCATTCATGCAAACCAGGTGCATGCAGAAAAGAATTTTGCTCTGAATATGTATTTAGCCAGCAGTAACTAAGCTCTCCAAATTCTTCTCTGGAGTGCACAGGGCTTTGTGTAAAACCCGGGACAGACTCTCATTCTTACCTTTAATTTCTCAGTTGTCCTTTTCAGGAAGCCAGAGAAGATATTCCCACAATATGACCCATTTTCTGCTGCTTCACTGCATGAGTTGAGGCAGCACAGGGAGTGCAGAGCCCTGCGGGGTGCTCAGGGCTCTTGGTCCCTTCTGACCAAACACTTAAGCATGTTATTGAAATCAAAAGGACTCACTGGCTTCAGTGTGACCAGTGCTTTTGCTTTCCTTGAACCACGTTGGAGCATTCAGTTCCTTTTTGGATCCAGTCCTTGATGATTTTGTTCCAGCTCTCTCTTCCCTTCGCTGTCTGTAAACGTGCAGGTAATGGTACTCAGCCTGTGAGGATTTTATGATGCCATGCGTCAGGCAAAAGAGAAGCTCAGGAAAGTGAATTATAAATGTCAATGTATTATTTTGGGAAGTGTTAGCTGGAAAATAAATGTGGTATATCCAATCTACTTGCCCAATAGCTGTTACACCATTCTTTTACATCTTCAGTGCATTTACTCTCATTGCACAGTGTGGCTGTGCAAGGCCACACTGGTAACCCCAGCTTTATGGATGCATAGCTAGGGAAAGCTAAGTGGCTTCCACAGGTCACAAAAAATCAATGCTCATGCAAAGCTGTCCTACTCAGGCTGTAACTTCTGAATTGCCTTGACTCAGTGCTGTAAATAGCCTGGGTCCCTGTTCTGCTTCCACCCAACATTCCTGGATCTCCCTCCTCTCCATTTCCATGTCACTGCTCTATGTCTCTTGTAGGAACTCTTACAGTTCAGCCTCAGGCTCTCTCTGCCGTGTCCCACATTTGGCGAGCAGATGATGGATTAGTTCCCTGACACTGAGGCTGGGTAACTAAAGCAAGGCTTGCAGCACCCCTAAGTACCAAAATGAGCAGCCCTCTCTCAGTGAGTTATGGTTGTGTTCCACACAATTCTGGAAGTGRTGTCATATGTGTCTGCATGTGTGCTAAGTGCTGCTTGAATCTGACAAAAAAACAAAAATGGAAGCATCTCCTAAGGCAAGATCTCCAAATGCTTAATTAATGCACAGAATGTGTGCATGGTTGCATGGCTTGCACTGGGCACTGTGGGACCCATAGCAGCAGCTTTCTGCTCCTGAGCACTGGCAGATTCCTATACATGGTAGTGGTGGTGTAGAGGGTGGGTTGTACCTTGTGCTTTCTTAGTGTACTACACAAGGAACTCAAAAGTCAGTTTTCAATTAAAAAGTGACTKTGTAACTTTTTTGGTTATGAAAAATGTAACTAGTTGGGGCTAAAGATAGGACATGGGTCTGCCTGGACCTTCAGACCTGGTACAGGTACTGTTATGATCTAATGACTTTGGCACATCCAAGATTCTGTGGTGAGGAACTGAATGAAGGAACCATAAGCCCCATCTGACAGTGGAATTTCTCTCCCTAAAACTTTTCTTTTAGCAGGGTGCCRCAGTAGTTTGAAAAATAATGAGTGTTTCCAGTTGGTACCACACCAAAGGTATAAACACTGACCTTTCATTTTGTCCTCTGATGAGTTGAAAATACAATAGCTCTCTGAGACCTTACAGGTAGCAGCAGTTTAAAATCAGCCCTCTGCAGGGGATTGATGCCACCAGCACGTACTGCACAGCACTGAAGGAAGTTGCTGTGTTTTCATGAAGGGAAGATAGAAAGCTTGTGAGGAGGTTTTTCAATAGTCTCCCTTTTTTTTTTTTTTTTTCCTGGCATGCTGAAATGTAGGTAAAAATTAGATTAGATGTTAGGAAGAAATGTCTCACTATGTGGGTGGTGAGGCACTGCAAGAGGGTGCCCAGAGAAGCTGTGGATGCCTCATCCCTGGCAGTGTTCAMGGCCAGGGTGGATCGAGCTTTGAGAAACCTGATCTAGTGAAAGACCTCATGACACGWTTTTTAAGGTGCCTTCTAACACAAACTAATCTATGATTTTATGTACTACCACCCTTTTAAATGAAAAATGGAAGGACATCCATTCTGCACCTGAAGCAGTGTCATCCACTTAATGAATGGACTTGGTAGAAAAGTCTGGATAAGAAACTGAGCTGGTTTTGGGGAGATAGCCACAAGCACAGGAGCTCTATGCCTGTTTTTGGGAAGCTGTGTATGAGGCAGAGAGGGGAAAGCCAGAAGGAAGCAAGGGAAGAGGTTGTTTTTGAGCCCCTGAGGGAGAAGTGACACTGAACTGACTCCAAGGCAAGTTTGTAAATTATGAGAAAAGATAGCACATGCTGTTTGCCTGTCTGTTTGCATTGTTCAGGGAGATGGAAATTTATGTACAGTCACGTAAATGAACTAGACTGTAGCAAGAAATATTCCTGAATTTATCTTCCAATTTTTTTCTCTAATAATTTCTTCAGGATCTCAAATCCCAGAGGATAAATATATGGTTACCCTTCTGTTCCTAGTGGTTAGACAGTTTTTATAGAAGGATACTAAATATTGAAAGACAGTTGTGTACATAGGTGCATGTTGTCTTGGAGGTCTTGTATGCTTGTGTTTTCCAAGCCCTTTCCAGATAGAATGCCATTACTCCACAGGCTGTACAATGATTTCATTATTGAGAAAGGCAATCCCATTGTGATTTGAATTGCGCCTGGAGTTATTAAAAAAAAAAAAATCAAACATGGTTTTAATTGCTATGAAGGTTTTAGTTGCTYATAGCCAGGAATTTAGCTCAAAATGTCTGCACTCCTGAGTTTAATTTGTGCAAAGTTTAATATCTTCATGCAATAAACCACTGAGGTATTTCTGTTTGTAGAACAATATACTAAACCATCCTGACTTCTCCAGGCAGGATCAGTTTAAAGCTTTGATTACCTAAGCTTTAAATCCTTAATCTGTGCTTGGAAAAGGTGGGGGAGCAGGGGGAGGGAGAGAAGGGCAGTTAGTGGAGAGGGGCAGCACTTTCTAAATGTCCAGCCAAGTATCTATTAAAAAAATGAAATAGGTTTTCTATGGCACAGATATATATGAACTTTCTCATGATAAAACACACCAGTGTGCTAAATTGAGGGGGGTGGGGATGCACGTGTGGCCCACGCACGGGCTTTGAGGCCGGGGACAAGTGCCTGAGCTCTGCAGTCCTTGCCCCTTTTACCCCTCACAGCCATGTGTGAGTAAATCACAGCTGTCAGTATGGTAGCAGCTTGATTAAAGTTCAGGGGTTTAATAGATCATTTTAAAAACCCCAAATTACTCCCACTCCCTAGTCGATCCACCTGGACCCTTGCCCTAGGTGCATGGCAGTTTTCAACCAGCACTGGAGAAGCCAAGTCTGGGCCTGAGGTTCCTGCTTATTCCCCGAGGATCCTCGCTGCAGACCTAGACCAACATTCTCAGCTGTATTTAATCTGCTCTGAGACAAGCTGGCTATGAGAAAATGCAAAGGAAAAGGCACATAAGCAAAGACATGGAAAAACTTGGACAGTTGGCCTSCTTTGTTCACTTGGTAAACTGGAGGCTGGCCAGTAACAGCGGAGCTCCCTTGGCAATACAAGTCTGTTCCAATTAATCGTGTTTAACCATTCTAATCACACTTTAGCACATTAATCCTATTTTCAATCCAAAACACATCTGAAAGAGCGGCATGTGGGCCTTTTTATAGCAACCGCAAATCAGATGTAACTGAGAGACATAGGGCCCTAGTTTACTCTGCACTTTCACTGAACTTAAACTTAATAAAATATGTGACTGAGTTGTGGTTGGATTTACTGCATGATGTTGATGCTTCCACATATAAATAGATCCCTTAAGTAACTTAAAAACCTGTCAGAAAGGGCAGTGAAAATTTGATTATAAGGTAACCAGTGTGTGTGTTTTCTAACAATGACATTGTTCCTCTGGTCAGTGGTACTGAGAGAACTTTTAAAATTTAATCTGCTTATGGATATAAATGATGCTGCACTTGGAATCATGGGGCTGTGTTTTTTGCCTCAACCGTGCTCAGTTACAAAGAATTTTATGGCTTGCTCAAACCATGAAAACAAGATAAAGTTGTTATCTTCTCCCAGGCGTACTTTCTTCTGGCATTTAAAATAAATTTTAAAACAGCAAAATTTTAAACGTTATAGTATTCACCATGCACCAAGTAAAATAATATTTTTGGTTTGTACTYCTGATAAAATGTAGCTGCTTTGCATTGCTTCTGTGTTAAAAACTTAGCTTTCAATTGGAAATGGTCTGGTTAAGGTATAGATTTGTGATGCTGCATTTTATTTTCTACTCCCTGGGTTTGCTTTAAACTAAACAACAGCAATAAGAAAAAAAATTGCATCCAGGTATGTCCACCTCCAAAAACCTYAATGCCTTTTATGCCCAAATTCATGTTTATAGGCAGACTCAGTGGAGGCACATTGAACTRTAAATTATGCAGAAGGATTTGTGTTTGAGCCTTGAATTTAGCTGTGAAGTGGGAATGAAAATATCAATTCAAGATAAATGAATTTAGCAATTCAGAATATAGCAAAAAAAAAGGTATAAAATAAAATTCCATCTTAGAAAGGAAAATCTCAGACAATTATCAGGATTACACTCAATGTTTGGTTTTCTAAGTAAACACTTCTAGCTTTCTATATTACGAACACTAATCTAGTGAGATGTATTAGGGGAACCTAAATGCAAAGTAGAAATGAGTTTATCGAGGTAAGTAAGGTTTTATTAAACAATTTAATTMATTCCAGTTCTTTTGGAAGAAATTGCAGGTTATGGTTAATGTAGTGTATCAGACAGGAATAGCATTCACAGAGCCACCTGCATTTAATATAGAACTGTCAGAGAATTCTACTCACTACCACTTACCCAGAAAGAAATATGCAACAATTTGATCAACCCAGGACTTTTTAATATTGAAGAAAAAATATTTCTTTTTCTGAATACAATGAAAATACAGACTCAGTTTATGGAATTTTGCTCTTCTGTAGAATCTATATGGGGGTTTTTTTGAGCTTATTGGATTAAAAGTCATTTTGGTGCCTTCTATATGCTTTAGTAGGCACTGGAAAATACTATCCACTGGGACTGGACCCAAATAGAGAATTAAGACAATACATTCAAGGCAAGACTTATAAAAAATCTTTTCCAAATATCATGAAAGTAAGTCTGAAAAAATAAGCAAGTGCCTGTGATGCCAAAGTCTGAAAATCCTTGGGTTAAAGATACCAGCTGATGCATGGAATATTACAAAATTCCATGACCTGCTAACAAAACAGCTTATCTAGCAGGTATTTCTATTATTCTTTGAAAAGGAGTTTATAACTGTTGAAAAGGGCAATTGAGTGACTTTGTGTCTGTGGTCATGGAGCACAAAATGGGGAACAGACGGTGTTGACTTCTTCCCCATTGCTGATGAACAGCATGACTGGAAAAAGTATGAAACTCTTTYGCTTGCTGCTTGCCCTGTGAAACAAGGGAGGCTGCAAAGGTCAGTTTTRCCAATACAGGAGCTCTGAGATGCTGACTAGACCAGGCTGCCTTCACAGGGATACAGAGGGGGAAAATTGTTCTAATGGGAAGTTAAGAATGTGTGAATTATTTATTTTTCACTATCTGCACTGTGGCCTTCAAAAGCTTGGCACAATGGAAGGGGTKAGTTCGTGGTAGAATTTAAGGAGGAGTTTGGAGGCAAATGGCAGAGCTGCAAGTCCTGCTACCCACCCCAGAAATGAACTGCAGTCAGCAAGAGTTTGCTCGCCTGAGTGAGTCAGGCAAGTGCTGTTACTTTGTCTCCTGCAAAGCAGAACCACTAARGGACAAGGGGTTTAATGTATTAATCTTTCCCCTCCTCAGGTTCAGGGAGTTTTTTGCCGTCAACTTCAGCAGAGCCAAGATTAAATCAAAACCTACCTACAGTCCCATTTCAGCCACAAACTTTAACAAGTGTYGTGAGACTCTGCTGAACCAGACAGAATAGAGGTTGATGGATTTATTTCCTTTCTTTTATTAGGAAACTTTTCCATGATTTGTAGTAATTAATCTTCWGAAGGGAAGCTCTGCAGCAGATGAATTGTCCAGAGGGTTCTGGACAGGCAGAAGTGGGGAAACTYTGTGGCTCTGCACCCAAAGCCTGGGTTTGGCATCCCACTTCACCATCCACYTGCCTAGGCACCGCATCCATCCCCAGCAGCCTTGAAAACCTCTGAGGCCAAGCAAACTGCACATGCATCTGCAGTGGGTACCTGCTGATGTGCACCAGCTCTGTGCCAATGCCTTCTTTTCATTGCCTTCCAAAAGTAAATTCTCCATGAGCTGATCATTGTTGCCTTTAGTAGATCTTAAACAACGCTTTGAATTTCAGCCTAAAAATGTTTCCTTCCTTTAGGCTAGATATTGTCATATAGTACCACTACTGCTCATGTGTTCCCCAAGACTTCGTGTGTCCRACAGGGAAAGCTGACAGTACAAATAAAGTTATTTGGAACTGATATATGTTTAGGTATTTTGACATTGCAGAAAAAAAATTTCCTGGAACAACAGGTTAAGAAATTACAATTTGGCCAGTTTTTTAAAGATTATATTCCTGTTGCTTAAAAAAGTGTTTCTTTTTATCTATCACTTCAGAAACAGAAAGGGTAAGAATACAAACTGACAATGAGAATAGAAGTGATAAATTAAGAAACAAAGGAGTAATTGCAGTAACTTGATCAACTCCTGGATTATTCAATGCAGTGGATTTCTTGGGATCAGCATTACACTCCTGTGTCCCTGGGAGATTGGGATAGGAAAAGTTAGATTATTTGCTTATTTTCTCTGGTGGGAAACTGGGGTAATTTCAGTAATTCAGATYTGGGTCCCAATTACAGCAGTTTAAATCCTGTAATATTATTATTGTCTAGGCAGCCTCTGGAGCTTATCCTTATTAAAAACCATGCAAATAAGATCACAGCCTAACTCCCAGAATCAGTTTGGGAACATGTTATAATGTTAATTTTAGTTCAAACTTACCTGGTTTGTAATTTCCTCCAGCCTCCTGTTTTAGCAGTAGGTGCAGATGCAGTGAGTGGTGTTAAAGCTGCTGTGGAAGCTCCCTAGTTCCCCTTCAGGAATGGCACAATCCCTTTGTTTCAGGATTTTCAAGACAAAACTCCCTTTAAAAGAGGTGCTCTTATCTTTGCCTTGGAATAAGATTTTTTGTATCCAAGACAGCTATATTCTCTGAAACAGAAAAAAAACCCCAGAACTTCAGTGCATGTCTAACCTGTTGGAATGGCTTGGAAACTCTTGTTTTAGATGCACACAGGTATTCCACAGGTAGATGAAGGGGTGCCATGTCATSGTCCTGTTGACCACTTGGTGAATGTTTGTGTATAGATTTAGTGATGAATGCATTCACCTGGTTCGTCTTCCTGCTGCTCCTGATCATTTGGGCTGCAGAAGGTGCCAACACCCAGCTCGGTGGTGTTGGGCACAAGGTGGCACCAGTCCCTGCAGAGGCTACAGCTCGAGCTTAAGGCAGGGCTGCTCTTTACATGAGGTGAACTTTAGCCCAGATYATTTCCAAAACTTCTGGGTCACCATCATCAAAACTTCTATCAATTCTCAACAATTCTCACATCCCATATATAGAGTAAAACTTTTAACTGAAATATGACTAAATCCACTGCTGCATGCAGGCAAAGCCCTGGACCACCTCCCATGGCCTCATAATGCCCTCTAGCTAAAAAAGAAAAAGTGACATTTATGACCTGTGTGTGACTTGTCACACAACAGGTGTGACAGAAATGAAGATCCCTTTAAAGTTGTACGTTGTAKTCCTACTATTTCCTTTAAAAAATCTCATTTATACCTTTTATTTTTGACTAAGAATTATAAGTTCTAGATGATCTGCAGGTTGGTGTGTACGGCAGGTAATACCTGCTGACTCAGGCTGAGATGAGTGAGTAGGATGTGTCACAGACCAGCAGAAATGCCTGGAGMACCTACAGACTCTAAAGGAAGCAGCACACAGTCTCTATGTGTGGAAGCACACACAGGTACCACTGGTGTCAAGAAATCCTATCTAAAGACACAAGACTGAATTTGCCAAATGTAGAAGTGCTCGAGATCTCAGTCCAGATTTCTCAATTTGTCTAGAATGTGATAAACTGGGCAAGAAATCTTGTTTTCAGACACAATACTTACTCTCTGCGTGACAGCTGAAGCCYCAGGAATTAAAGAGGACAAAATATGTAAGTTTTGGGCCTGAGAATTTGAAAGCAGTGGCTGAAGGGAAAGGCCAGGGTTGTACTAAAGGAAACTTAAGCCAGTTTCAGAATTTTGCTTGCATCAGTGCTTTTACATGTGAACAAATTAATGTRTTTTACTCACAGTAGAGTCACAGTTTTTCAGGCTAGGTGGTACTAATTATGGAGTCATTGTTGGACAGTATATCAGTAAATTCACTTTATATTTACTGTATGTATATACTGTATTTACTGAGCTGTATATTAATGGATCATATTCAGAACTAGGGTTTCTTCTTACAAATATTTCTATTCATTTTATGAATTGCTGGGAAGTGTCCTAGTAAAGCACAGGACGATATGAAGAATGTAAAGTTCTTTGTAGKTTCATGCGCATGTGAAGAAGCATTAAAAGAAGAAAATATTTTAAGTAATTTTTTCTTCAGATTTGTAATTAGACTGAACTCAAGAGATAGGCTTTAGAGTCTGACAATCATTGTAGGTGCAATCTTGCCAGCCTAGGGGATTTTGGTACGGGGAACTCTCATAATCCCATTCACAGAAGGGATGTTCCCTTATGCTTGTTTGTGTAATAGTGCTGCATGTTGGCCACTCGAAATTTGTGGTTCCCTCAAGGAGCTGCTGCTGCCCTGGGCGCTCTTTTCTGATAAAACTTTGGCAGAATGACAGCCTAAAGAGAAATGCAAGTGGCTGTTGGACTGCAAGTCCTGTGTTAAAGACACTTTGTCACCAAAACATCACTCCCCTCACATCGGGTGAGAGTTTCAGCAGCTGCATTTGGCCTTTTCACCCTTGTCTGCCGAGACATAAATACCTTGGTGTGCTTTCTCATTAACTCAAAAGTGTCAGAGTCTGTGGAGCTGAGAGCCCTGCTATTTAAAAAAAAAAAAAAAAAAAAAAAGGGAAAGCAAACCCTAAATGTTGTAATGGATGTAGTTAAAATTAGAAAGAGATCCAAGTGGAAATGTGGGGAATGAGTCCAAGTGGCTGAACCCATATTCTCACCCTTCTTGCATCTGCAGCTCTGAAAAGAGAGCCTGGGGTGTGTTTGAAATGCAGGCAGCAGGTTTGGGGCAGGTCCATCCCTCACTGCAGTCAGAAATGGTCCGCACAGGGCAAAAAAACACAGCTGAGATCTGTGTTTCCAGCCTGCTGGAGTGCAAGTAGTTGGCTTAAGAAAAAGAAGGGTGCAGTGCATTCAGTTTGAGATTATAAACAGAGAACCCCATGCCCTCCTGCATGGATATAAAGATGTGGCCTCCAGCTCTGCACCTCAGTCCTGTTCTTACCTGGCTGTGACCCAGCTGGGTGTTTGCAACAGATTTAGAGCTATGCAGACTTCATCCAACATTGCTGCACTTCCCACAAGCACAGCATCCCTAGGGGGCTGTAAGGGCAGCCACATGCCCTTTCCTAACCTGCTTCCAAAGTACATTTTTAACAAAACTGCAGCAAGTTCTCTTTTTGTTTCCCTTCTCTTCAGTCCAGCTGTGCCTGATGACCAARACTGAGAAATCTGTTAATTTACAGAGTTCAGGAGAGCGAGAATACTTCTTGTCTATGCTACAACCTGAGGGCTTCGGGGAGAAATTCAGCAGCTGAGCTCCCCATGAAGCTCTCTGAGCAGAGGATGCTCTCTGGCAGTGCCTGAGCAAGCTGAGGTGTATCTGCTGCTGTGCAGTGCATCCTTCACCTGCCATCGCTRTCTGGGCTGTGCTGGTCTCTGGAAAGCCAAATGATGCCCCACAATAAACTCTTTCCATCCTGTCTAGCCTCCATGCCAGCAAGCGCTTGCAAAACAGGACTACTCTGTGTTTTCAGAGGGATGTGAGGAATGTGAGGCCTCAAAAGGCAGAGGATGGGCTCAGAGCTCTCTGCTGAGGTGTATTTGTTTGGGTTTGACAAATTTAGGTTTTCCTTTGCAAGCCCGAACCTTCCTTTTGAAGGTCTTTGAATTCCAGCTTTGAATTCCAGCTGCCTCAATTTCARGCAGGCAGATTTTGAATCAGATCCCTGTGGTTTTGGTTTAGGGTTATATCCACAACTGAAAGGGGCCTTAATTTAGCCAGTTCCTCTTGGGAAGAGGGCCAAAAGATTGAGGTTTCTGCCATCTTGAGCACAACCTTCATAAGAAATGCTCCTCAAGTTCCTTTGCTGCCAAATTCAAGCCCTTCATGCTTCAGCATGCCACCCCAGCTTAGATTTTAAGCAGAACAGTTCATGGCCTGAATCCTTGAACTTTTGTGGGCGTTGGACAGGCGTGGATTATAGCAAACAGCATTCACCCTACACTTTGCTTCCTCATCACCAGTCAAGATCTGAAACTGCCACAGTTCTCACTCCTTCCTGCTCTTCCAGCCTCAGAGATTTTGCTTAGGAAAAAAARTAGAAATGCCAGAAAAATGAGTGGAGAGAAGAAACTGCCAAAACCAAGCTGCCTTGGGATATATTCTAAGTGAAGTGGTACAAGAGAAGAAAAGCTGTGGCCCTGTTGTGTTCATATTTCGGTTTCATACATGCCCAGTAGAAATGAGGATGTGCCACAGGCAGAGGAACACMTGCTTTCATCTCACAGATTATTTGTCCTGATAAAGGAGCAAGCTGCCCCTGACAAGGCTGTGAAGCCCTGCTTTGTGTCCATGTGATAGCACCTAGTGACCACAGTGGGAACTGATTGAGGGATTCCAGAGCTAAAAGTTTCTGTGTGCTCCCAGAGCTGCCATGTGGCTCTGGGATGCTCAGTGGAAATCAAGATCTTGCCAGAGAGTACCACAAAAAGATTCAGAATGAAGGTTACGAACCCCTTGGGACTGGCACAGGACAGGGGTGGGACAGTGCCACTGGTGATGTGTGACAGTTTATTCTCTGTAGCTCTCTGCATCCAAAACTTAGGAGCTATTTCTTCAGGCTGTGCTGCTTAGAGGAAGCTTTTCAAAAACGTGACAAGATAAATCTGCTGGGGCTCATCACTGGATATATTGTTCCATTGCAGCAGCACTTTAGCTCGAAATGGATTCCCATGGCCTCCTTCCCCTGATGAACAGTGACAACGTCTAGTGCAGGAGACACTTGGAGAGAGGAATATTTTCCAAAAATGCTGTCCTGGCCATTGGCTCTTTAAATATAGCAAAGAGTAGCTGCAGCAGCCCAGAAGCAACTGCAAACCATTTTAGGTCCTGTCATCACTCGTTCTGTCTCCTCTCCCAGCTGGTAGCTCTTGACACATCTTTCTTTCCTCGTTCCAGAGGAGTCTCCTGGTGTTGATAACTATTCCTTATTGCTTCTAATTATTCAATYGGGCCAAACATTTTCTACCCTCTCTCCTGTGTGTGACAGGGGTGGTTTGCTGCTTTTTCTCTAGGCTCAGAKGGGGTGAGCCTCAGAAGGGCAAATCAAGAAATTTTTAGCAGTGTTGGTGCCAACCACAAAATCCCTGCTGTGTTTGTTCTGGGAAACGTGCACTGAGATGCATTTTGGTGTTAACCCTGGGATGGCTTTCTCTGCCATATTTCATAACTTCACCTGCCTGCAGAGCAAAAGCCTCTTCATGGTCTTTGGATTGGCTGCAGGCTGAGAGGGAAGAGGGGAGGAAAGGGGATTGCCTCGCCTTTGGACTGCACATTTGTTACTGCTTCCTTTTAATTGTTCTGAGTAATTCTAAACTGCGAGCTGCTCTGTGCATCTGGGGAAGTATGACTGTACAAAAGCTTTCTTTTATTCTATTTGAAGTATTGTTGCTTTTATTCATTCTTCAAATTTTTTTTCTTTTTCCTGAATCTTCATTGTTTTTTAAATCTTTGCAAAGAAACACTAACTTTCTGTTTCTTCTAAGTTATAATTTATTTGTTATTTAATTGGGGAGCACAGGAAAAGGCAATTATTACTACATTTCMCATTATATAGGGATCCTGCTCTGTCACAGCTGCTGGCCACATGACCAGCCTTTCTTTGGGGAAACTTAAAGTGCTTGGTTTCACTGTGAAATTCTGTACTCATCCAAAACCTGCTCTTGTGCCGTTATGGAGCCTTGTGAAAAGGTCATTTAATTATGTATTAGGTGTAGTTGAATGAAGGTCCTGATATTGAGGTATAGAAATAAACAGGGACCTTTTTATGAGAGGATTTTAGAGGTAATTAGTTTAATGGGTAATATGTTTCAATGTTTTAAGAGTTTGAACAAAGCAGAAAAACAGCATTAAATTTTTAACCCCTCTTTAAATAAAAATGTGATTTTTTTAAATTTAAGGAGGGATATAGCCTTTGAGTTGTTGTGAGCCCGTTTCTAAGAACCTGCTAAAGGACTGTTGCACAGTGGAAATATGGAGAATAAGGACATATGTGGATTTTTACATCTTCACATACCCCTCTGATATCTTCTGAAGCTCCTAGAGAAGTGGGTGGAGTACCTTATTCACACCAGTTACTGTTCTGTTGCAGAATTATTTGCCATGTGGAAGGGGTGTTTTGGGGAGCAGAGGAGCTGTGTGTGAGTGGTGCACAGCAAAGTGACCCCAGCACAGGCAGCTGTGCCAGCCCCCAGGGCAACCAGCACTGGGGAGGMGTCAACTCCCAGCAGCTCTGGAGCTCTGCATCTCCTGCTGTTGTGTTTGTATAGCTTTTACAGTGTATTTTCAAACGAATAAATATGCAGGCAGGGGCCAGAAGCCAGATCTACATTTTCTCCAGGGCTGAAGCACTGCACTGGGGATGGTTGGGCCATTGTGATACAAGAGAGAGGCAGATCTAAACCTTCAGCTTGGAAGGACACCAGAGCATCTCCTGCTTCATGAGTGGGTTCTGTACCCACTAAGTCATCTTGGGAAGCCTGGCTCGTATTGCTCCAGGTCTGGTTTTGACTCAAAATGGCCATTGCCTGCCATGCCCTCACCTCTGCTGCCAATGTGTGCTGAGCCTGCCAGCTGCAAGTTCCCATCAGTGAAGGTACAGCTGACTCGTTTACCCCAAGCGGATTTGTCTTTTCCAGGTGCTAAAAACTCACCTTAGCCTGCATGGACGTGCATCTGGGCTTATTGGGTAGCTTTGTTCTCCTGAAGGGTGTGGTTAAAATGAAGGTTTTTTCACGTCTCAAGGCACCCAAGCAGCAGGACCAGCTCTCTGGGCTCATTTAGCTGGGCTGCCACACTGCCCCAAAGGAATGCAATGCTTCAGGTGTTCTCTTTGCAAGGTTTCTCCTCCAACCTCGCTCTTACCCCTCTGTTCTGACACAACACATGGAAAACCCAAGGTAACCCCCTCTGAGGCTGAGGGCTGTCCAACAGAGCTCTCCCAGGACATGATGGGCAGCATGGCTGTGCATTTGGATGTGGACTGGTCAGCTGTGCAGGAGCAGGAGCGCTGTGCAAGGCTGTGGCTGCCGGGAGCTTCCTCAACTGCCACAGACAAAATATTTGCCTGCTTTAGTCCTTGGCTGAATCAGCCTTGATGTCTGTCAAAGTGCGCTGCCTGCTTGCCAGTGGGCAGTTGTTTCTCCTTGGCTGATGGACAGACAAATGCCTGTGGGCAGGCAGACATGTGACATCCTGGATACCAGAGTAATTTTTTTYCCTTTTCCAAGAAATGACGGAATCAATTCTCTTTGACTGGGAGCAATAAACCACTTGTTGAATGCAGGTCTCCAGTCCTGAATTATAAATGGCTCTGCTGCCATTATCAAGCTTGCTTTGGTTTTTTTTTTTTTTTTTCCTTCAAGGCAAAAGACTAAGAATATTCACGAAAATGTAAAATTAGAGTAAAATCGTAGGTTTAACTTTTTTCTGATTGGATGCAGAGCTCTTGGTAGCTTACATTATAKACCAATATCAATTGTGGGATCACTCTGGAGTGTTGAGGGCTGGTATAGGAGGTATACCAAGGTGAATGAGAGGGAAAAATGGGTGGGTTTGCTTTAAATGTAAAATTTGCTGTTAGACTAATAAAATAATATGATACATCTGGGTTGATTTTCTCCTTGGTGACAGAGGGCTGGTCTAACAGTTAAGCCTTGGTCATGGCTGACTTGGACATACTTAAAACTCTGTGATAGGGTTCTCGTATCTCTTTCTCTTTTTCTAARATTGTGACAAGAGGAAGGCATTTATTACCAGGAAGGCTGCACCCCTAGGCAAGAACTAGTCATCTCTGATTTAGCTTTACAGTGAAGTTGCTGAATTAAATGTAGTTTTGGTTTTATCTGTTTGCATGGAAGGCTTCCAGATAAAACAACTGTTTTAGTGACCTGTGCACTTGTATCATGTTAATTAGGTTTGAAAACTCATATATTGTTTTCATAAGGCTATTACATTTTCTGTAATTAAATTAAGCAAAAAATAAGGATGCATGGAATAATATTTATTATTAATACCAGACTCRAACAGGCTTACAACATGTGAATTGAAGGCAAGGGCCTTGAAGACAGCCTGAACTTCAAAACAATGTCAAATAGTCTAGTTTTTCAGCAAGTCATTACTGAAAACACATTTAAATTTTTACATTACACACACATTTAAAGAGAGCACTGGTAGAGTGCTAACTACGCACTGAACACCCAGGCTTCTGGTCTCACTTGAAATTGTGCAGTTTCTGAGATCTTTACTGAATTACTGCCTGAATGGGAATGAAKCTTTAACCCCAGTTGAATGGATAGGGGTGTGATCTTGTGCTGAGTTGTTTGATCATGGGACGAGGTCTGGGAGACTGCCTGCGTGGTCACCTTTCCTGGGACATGGGGAGGGCAGTGGGTGGCTGGGAGGACATGAAAGAGCTCTCCAGTGGTAGGGGACAATTTGAGTGTCCTGTCTGTGTGAGTCCTGTGTGTTGGTTCAGTTTAGGCACAATCACCCAGTGTCAGGCCAGCTACAGGTACCAATCCTGTTTGGAATCCTGTCTGTGTGGTAGCCAAACACAGATGTCTAGGAAGGAGAGCATGCATACAAACAAGGCAAAAATGTTTCACAGAATACAACCTCATCTCCCAGGGATATTTGGATCAGGGATTTTGCGAGACAGAACTTGTCTCATATGGTCTCTGTGAATGTTTTTTCTCTTTTGTYTGGTTGTTGCCCAAACTTGGGTCAACTTTTGGCACTTACTTACCTGCGTGTTTACAAAGTACAATTTCCTTTGGTTTTCTCCTAATCTGGAACCTGCTTGTTTCCTCTCTTGGACTGCATCTCTGGGCAATGCATGCTGCTTTTGGTGAAAAGCATCTTAGTGTGTGTCCTGTCCTGCACAGGCAGGCTGGCAAGAGATGAGCCAGTGTCAGTCCATTTCCTAACCTCTGCCAAGTGGTGAGGGCAAAATTTTGCCTTCAAAACATATTTAAAGTAAGTAGACATTAAAACAGCCCCATGCTGTGGCTCTGACCACAGAGAGGAGAGCCAGACTAGTTACCATTCTGTCTGGGAGCAGATGTCCTGTGTTGGTCTTGGTGTGCTGGGAAGCCACCAGAGCCCAGCTGCAGCACAGCACAGCTGGGCTATCCCACATGGCCAGGCTCTGACACCAGCAGCAGGGTGGCCAGTGGCTTGTATTTCATAGGGTTCCTGGCATTTCGGTCAAGAGCAAGGACAAGGCACTGTCCCTGGGAAGGAAGAGCCCTGGCAGGGATCTGGGCTGGCACTGCCTGGTGGGAAAGGACCTGCAGGGATGGTGGGCAGGGATCTGGGCACAGACCCACTGAGGAGAGGCTGTGGGACCAGGGTTTGTTCAGCCAGATGGCAACTTCAGGGGGACCCCACAGCAACCCCCGGTACCTACACGGGCTTCAYGGAGGAGATGAAGCCAGGCTGTGCTCAGCACTGCTGGGTGGGAGGACAAGAGGTGACAGTGTGCTTTGAAGCCAGAGGGGCTCAGACTGGGTGCAGGGGTGCGTTTTCTACCTGTGAGGACAGTAAGTGGTGGGACTGGTTGCCAGAAGGGTCTGTGCAGCCTTCATATTCAGAGGTTCTCCAGGCCTGTCTGGACAAAGCCCTGAGCAATCTGTTCTGGCTTCATGACTTTGCCCAGGGTGTCATAGAAGACCCCTTCTGGGGGCACTGCCAGCCTGAAATACCCTATGTTCCCATGAAATATTTCTTGTCACTGAGGATGTTTATATTATCTTTCACACGTAGATTTTCTGGTGTTTAATAAAGCAACTTGCAGTGAGGAAAATACTAGAGCTTGTGTTCTTCAATTTGCCTGTTCACATGAAACACAGAAAAGCAGTTTTTTAGGCATCTCTAAACTTTGTCAAGTGCTAAGGGGATCATGGGCGGGGACATGCAAACAGACATAAACACAGAAACAGTGTGACTGCACAAGTCTCATTTTCTTAGGCTGCTTTTGAAACTTGTTAAAATCTARATATGGACAAAGGTTTGAGTGAAATGTAATAATTGCTAAACCAGCTYACCTGGCACTATATAGATAATTAAAATAGGTAGTCTTCCCATKAAAAGAAATTAATGACAGCTAATTATAGCTGAGGTATGCTACAGTACAAGCAGACTTTGCATGCCTTGCAAGCAGYGTATTCCAAACTGGCTTGAGTGCAAGCGCATCAATCAACCAGAATTAATCTCATGGTAAACATATACTGTGCAACAGCAAAACCTATCATTTGGATCCTCTAAAGTTTAATTAAAAACCTATGAGAGATCTTTAAACATGAAATGAGATTGATTATCAAATGTTGTCCTAGCTATGTGATATTCAGTGATGCTTGTAATCTTGGTYTTTTAGCATTGTAAGTCTGGAGGCTCCTGCATTTATGGATTCTTTTAACTGGTTCTTGCATTAGTGCATTGCTGCTGGAACCCAGGGTCTCTGTGGGAGTTTATTGGCTGAAGGATATTACTTTGCATGCTCACAACAGAATTCATATAGATATAGATATATTCGTATAGATATGTTGAGCAGCTTCATTCTAAAGCCTCTCAAAACAATAGCTGTCTCATAATGTTACTGTTTAAGGCAGATTTGTGTAACAGGGATAGAAGTTTCTCATAGAGGTGTCTCTTAAAACTCTGAGAGCCTTTGCTATCTCAACCAAGTTCTCCTCTCCAGCCATCCTGCAATCCCTTCCTTCTGTCTGAGCTGCCAGTCCCTGGTCCCAGAGGCCCCACTAAATGCTGGCCCTGGGTCCCATCAGCAGGACCACCTGCTCTGCTCCCAGAACCTCTCCCTGGCCAYCACTTAGCTGAGTGTCCAAAGCTCTTTCAATGTGACCCCCATGCCCTGCTCAGATTCGTGGTTTTAGGGAGTTGTTGTCCCCTCCCTGAGGATGAGACACCTTCAGGAAAAGGAGCCAAGATTCAGCCCCACTTCGCTCCCATCTCACATAACGAATGAGCTGCAGTTACCAGATGGAGCAGATACAAGAGGAGTGACTGTGGGTTTGAATCCATGTCCATAGAAAGAACAAAACTATCTCAATAAAATTGTTTAAATTCATTTCCTCACTGCTTTGAAAGGCTGCTGAATAAAACAATCAGTCTTGGGACACATGACAACCCTTTGGAAATTGTTTTGGTATAAGGATGGCAGATAAACAAAGCTTTCTCTTTTTTTTTTTTTTTTCCTGGGCATCAACTGCTGGCAGAAGTAGATGAAAACAGCTTCTCACACCACACCGCCCATTTACATTTTCCATATGCTGGATTTTAAGATTACAGGGTTTTAGATTCTGAGTTTCCATGTTGTATTTTACATAATAATGAGTTTCTGTCTGAGGCTGAGTTGATACGTGAGAAAGCAGATCCACCACCACCCAGAAAGCAAGGAAAAACAACACACATTTTGGAAAGGAGTTCTCACTGATCTCTTCACATTTTTCTAGGAAGCATATTCAATTTCTGTTTCCTGCCATGAAAATGGTATCTGCTTTTGAGCTCCTTGGAAGGAGTTTTTCTTCCTACTTGGTGGCTCTGTTTCCAGTAGCTTCCTAGTAAAGATTTTTCAAAATTATATCAGTCAAATTTTTATTCATAAATTAATTACTCTGCTACAAACCATTCACCCCAATAAATTTTTGTTTCAGTCCTTGACTTTGACATTTTGGCACCTCCTTGTCATCACAGAGAGACCTTTTACTGCCTATTTGAACTGTAGAGACATCACTCTAGGAAAAGGTAATTCTTGGGTAATACTATGCTTTTAACTCTTTGTTTCCCTACTCCAGGGAGTTTCTATGTGTAAGCCAGGATACGTGTCGGTGTAGAAGGGATGTTGCTGGGAGGCTGAATTAGATGGTTTCCTGAGGCCTCTTCCAAACCAAATTATCTTGTCATCCTACATGCATTTTTAAAAAAGCTCCCTGATCTCCTTCTGAAAATGAACTCAAGGTTAGAATTTCTTCTGGTTCTTCCTATTTTACTTTATTTTGCCGCAAGGCACTTGTAGGTGAGATTTCTGCCAAGGTGTCACATAGCAGAGGGCCATGCTGGACATTGCAGTACCTGGCAAAGTGATCCTTCAGCATCTGTGCAGCTGGGCAACATTCTGCAGCCTTTTGTTTACTCCTTCTCTCCCTACTTTCTCCTACAGTAAAATTGAAGTAACTGCTCTTTGCCACCATTGAGAGCCCATTTGTAGATGTATTGAGAAGCCAGAGTCTTTTCCTAAAAGTTACTTAATGACTTCAGTGACAACCTCCAGGCCTCTGCAAACACTTCCATTTCTGCAGTCACAACGAAGCCAGCATTAAACCCTTCCTGAAGGTAGTTTTGTTTGGATCCATCACACCCCACCTGGTCCTAACCTCCTCCCTTCACAGCCCTTTGCCTTGTGTAGCAGAGGCCTTCAGAGATCACTGAGCAGAGAAAGTGAATCTCATGAGGAGGAACCCCCAATTTATACCTCAGCTGTCTTACAAGTAAGGCTTATTTCAATGTAAGTTCTCAAGGCAAAGACAATTGCAAGCATTTACCTTTTCAGGCTAGAAATCACCTGAGATTTATATCTGTGGTGAGTTAATGAAGACAGGACTTCTCTAAATAGCAATCTCTGACCTGACCTTAGAGGAGATATCTGTAGATGCAGTTTGCAGTTTCCTGGTCACTTGGAGTGACTGGAAAAGTCCAAACACCTTCAGTTAAACTGGTTTTGCCAATTTGGGCCATTAGGAGAAGACTGTAATAAGGGTACAAAATATCACAGAACATCTTATTGCTACTCTGACTGAGAATTAACACAGATCTGCTACAAAGAGCTACAGTAAAACTTTGGAGACATGAAATGTGTCTGAATTCTTCAGCTTGAGGACAGCTGTAATTATAATGAGCTTGCAGAAATTGGGCTGCAAGAGTAGCCTGTTCTCTCCCCCTGCCTGGAATGAACCATAAATGACTCATAGTGAAGTGTAACACTACCTTTCAATCGAGAGGAATGCCAGTTTTCCAGCCATATGATAAATCATTACATCTTTATTAGGGAATGGAGAATGAAAGAAGCGCTCCTCCGTTATATGTTTACCCAATTTGTGTCCAGCTGCTTTAGGAGCACCCTACTCCTATTTAGTATCTTAGTAAGCTTTGCTAAATCCATCTGTTCTAAGGCAGTATTGTGTTAAGCACAAAATAAAGAACCCAAAGCAGGCACCAGCTGCAGTTGCCAACAGGCAGGCTATTGAAATCCACTTACTCCAGCTTGCTAGACACTTATGAGAAAGAAAGACCATTCTAATATATTTAAGGCTAGAACAAGCTTATGTCTCCTTGGCTAAGACAAGCAGTTCTGATGATCATAGCTGGTGGTCTGGATGGCAAGAAAAGGCAGGATGGGCTAGTAAAAGCTCCTTTGACTTCAATGGCAATATGGATTTGGTCTCATGCAAACAATGAGAGTATGTGAAACTAATTATCCACCCATTGAGTTTTCTCTCCACCTTCCCCCTTTCTAATTTCTAATTTCTAATGAATGTAGATAATTGCTGTGTTCCCACTAACACACAGATTAGGCCCCTGGGATTAGGCTGTGTGATTGAGCAGCTAATACTAAGGGTAAACGCCTCTGGTGTTCCTTCTAAATGCATTCTTGCTAGTAAGTTAAATAATCATTCTACTAAAGCATTACTAAAAGATTTAAATACTTGTTTTGTGGACTTCTAGTAGATTTCTATCGTTTCTGACGTACTGTGACATGCTTCAGAATGTTCGTTTATATAAAGTTTGATTTCTTTTGATGATTGTCAACTTAAGTTACTAAAAAAGGAGAGCATTTTGTACACAGAAGGGAAGGGGGTGGAGGGAAAGCAGTATATTAGAAACATGAGTAGGTGCCCTGGCTTGTCCATCAGTCTTGGCATCATTTTATTTATACATTTTCTAAAGGATTAGAAGTAATCAGTTCCAGAGGATGTGCTCTGCAGTATTGGCAGCGTCTGCTTTCTTGGCAATCATTGGAAATATTTTATACAGTTTCACATTATCTTGTGCAGCACCAAGCACTGGCGGTTTGACGTAAACAGTGCTAATGTTTGAACTTCTATGGCAGCCACGCTTCTCCCCCTGCAGAGCCCTGTGCTTTCCAAAGGCTTGGAGCTGGCAGGACCCATTTGGCATGGTGGGAGCACTCACCTGGGGGGAGTAGAGGACCCCATTTTCGGAGGTGAGGTTTTGCATGGCTCTGCCCTTTGCAGCAGCACACCAGAGCCCTGAGAGCCTCTTGTTTGACACCCCAGGATGAGGGCCTGGTGCTCAGGCAGCAGGACAGAGGCAGCCCCCACACAGGATGTGCTCATTACACTCATTTTTACAGCTCTGCCTTACCGATGAGAAATTGCAGAGCCCCACTTCCCAACTCGTTTGTTTTAATGTTTGCAGGTAAATAGCTCCTAAGGTATAGACCTTGCCATGCAGTTATGGATGCTCCAGACAGATCCCACCTCCTTTGGTCCTTCAAGGTTATGACTGGAAGTATGTTTAGGGACCACACTTGACTGATTCTAGACATAGAGAGCACCCAAGTGCCTGTACCCATCTGCTGAGCTGGGGAGTGCTGGGTTTTCCTGATGTCACCCTGTCAACTTCATTGAGATGTTTAGGAGAAAAGTGGGAAGGCAGAGTGTTAATGAAATAACTAGAGCCCAGAAGCAATAGAGAAGGTGGGAGAGGAACATGACTTAAAGTCCCTCAGATGAAAAGTTAATATTAATAAAAGAAAGCTCTGTATTCCTGAAGAGTTAACTCTGTCCTATTGGCCAAAAGAACAAGGACGTGTTGGGATATCAGCAAGTGGTTTTCAGAAAAGACTGGCAAATTTCTGGCATTTCATAAAATCTAGGTAACATTGTGAAAAGAAACACAAGAAATAATTGTTTCTTAATATGGCATTTGCCTAAAGTAACATTGATGTTGATTGAAGTAATGTAATTTTCATATCTAAAATGTTGCAGGGGAGAGTATGTCTATTTCATTTATGTTTGCAGAAACTTAATCTACAGGAAAAGATTTTATAACAGAATTGGAGGTTAAATTTCATTTGCTGATTTAATAAAAGCTAACAGGATGGATTTGGGGATATTTCATTAATCTTTCTTTCCTTTCAGTGAAAAGGAAATGAAGTTCAATCTAGTTCAAACTTTGCTTCACTATTATAAAATAGACTGCCAATGTCCATGTTCTCTCTGGCAAGTTAAAACCTAATTAGTCACAGAAAATTCTTCCCTGATCCTGTCACTGCGAGGCAGGAAAAGCCTGGGCTGCAGACAAAGAATGCAGATGCACTCGATGCTTGGCTGTGGCTCTGTTARTGTCTATGCTTTCCTACACAGCATGCAGTGACATAACTGAGAGCAGCGTATTTTGTCCCTCACACATCAAGATCAGGTATAAGCTGCCTTTTCAAAATGTAAAGAAAATCTTTTAATGCAAAGTAGCGCAAAGAACATGCTGCCATTCATCTCTTCCCCATTTCTGCCCGTTCTTTAAAGCAGCAGCCCCGGCTGCTCGGGTGCTGTGAAATGATCAGCTGGGTGCAGCTGGTGAGAGTAGGGGCAGAATGTTGTGTCTGGCTGCAGCTTGTTGAAMCCCCTGTCAGAGCTGCCTCTCAGCTGGGCTGCCAGGATGCCCAGGGCTGGTGGGAGCAGGGAGGGGGCCCCGCTCCTCCCACACCAGCGCTGGCAAGGAGGGTCCAGCTGCTCTCGCTGCACCTTGTGTCCAAGATCCATAAAACGCAACTTCGTATCTCTACTTTTCATAATTTTGAAGAAGAGGGCCAATGGATAAAATTAAATAAAAATAACATTGTGTCTACCACTTTCCTTTACACTTRCATAACACTTTGTGTTATCAACAGTCTTGATTACATTTAATAGAAAGCAGTAACTATTAAAAATACCTGCCCTTTCCAGTTCTAGATCTATCTTGAACAACCATCGTAGAATTATTCTGGGATTGACAGATTATTTGGCTCCCTCTAATATATATGTTGATTCATAGTACATTGAATTTTCCACTATCTGATGAAATTTTTATGGCATGCATTGAGTGTAGTTGCGGGGAAGAAAGTTATTTTACCTCTGGAGGTGAGATTATGGAGCATAATTGGCACAAGTAGATCTTGTAAAGGACAACTTTTTTCACATCAAATTAGTTGATTGCCATTTGTGTTTAGACTGASATTTTCCAAGGCATTTAGAGGTACTGTCTCATGTAACCCCTCTGAAAAGCCAGCTGTCASTGCAGCGGTTTCACAGGAAGATTTGCAGGGCAAAAATCTCTCCGTGGTGTAGTCAAGTGCAAGAAGCAGTTAATTTTATTTCTTTCTGAAATTCAACAGCAAAGYGTGAGAAGGGGGGAGAATTTTAGCTTCCACCTCTGACTGAAACAGGGTATCTGGAGGCAGCCCTTTGTTTTTCCAGAATATCTGGGGGGAAATAACTGAGTAAATCTGCCCTTCTGTTCTGCCAGCAGTTACCCTCCTCAAAACAGCAGGTGACTAAAGCAATGCAGGTACCTCACTCTGGGTAGGGGATTATTGTGAGGAAATCCTGTAGGATTTGTTTTATGAAGACTTTTTTTCTCTCCCCTGTGACTCCAGTAGTGTGGCTTTGCGGACCTGGGAAGTAACCCAGCCSAGTGATTTCCCCTGTAGGGTGAGTGTGGAATGAACTTGAACATCCCCAGYGGCTCTGCCCTCTCTCAGCATGTCCTGGCCTTTGCTCTCTGCCTGTAGAGATCCTGGGGGAAACTGTCCCTGTGAGGAGGGGAGGCGGATGTCCTGGGGCAGGGGGAGGCTGTGCTGCGGTGTTCCTGCCAGAGAGCGAACAACCCTCGGTATCCAGCTGTGTTTATGGTCCCAGCCCGCGTTCTCTCGGTTTCTATGAAAGCCACAAGTGGCACAAAGCTCAGGCTCAGCCCAAGGTCTGTGAGCAGATTTTGCCTGAAGCCCGACTATGCGGTGACTGAGAAGCCACCCAAGGGGTCCACTCATGCCCCGATTCTCCCCTCCAAGCTGTGCAGCTCTGCCCTGCTCTGCCCTGCTCTGCCTCTCATTGCTGCTGCGTTGGAGTGGCTCCTGATGGAAAGAATTAACCCAGCCGCAGGCTGTGAGCAGAGATTCACCCTGTCCTTGGRCAGGACTTGCACGGACCAGGATGATCTGGGTGCTGGAGAGCTGCCCTCTCTRTTTTGGCATGCATGTCCTGGCTAGAGCGGGGAGAGATTTCTCCACAAATGCTGCGTTAGGCATCTGCACTCCACAGGCTTGTGAATAATTCAGTATATTGAGCTGTGGCTTACTTACAACATTAAACTGTTCAAAAAGACAAATGGAAATAAAATAATAACTTGAGCCTAAACACATAGGCTGCAGCAACCCAAGAATTCATTATGCTATTTATCTGCTACTGGGGAGCATAATTTTAAAGAGATATGTCATGTCAGAGCTTTCTTTTTTAATGGCTGTTTCAGAACATACTRCTGTGGAACATATCAGCATTCCAAGCTTTTCCTATATTTGATTATAGCTGATAGCAATCAAAGTAATTTTACTGCCAATAATAATGTTGGCAGCARCTTAATTTAATAGCATGGAGGTTAGATTTTATTTATATCATTCCTCAAATTTGATAACTTTGGATACAACTACAAAATATTTTGCAATGAAAACCTAAAATATGGGATACTTAATTTAGTGTTCTGGTCTCATTGCTTAAAAATGTTCAGACTTTCACAAACACATTCTTACACCAGTTGTTTTGAACACGACTTTTCCATGGACCATAGGCCTTTYTCATAATATTCTGAGAAATGATGATTACTTTATCACTGTGAGGCATGCCAATAGTTGAAACATCAGTCTTCTTTGAATAACTGCAATTTGCCAAAAGGAAGGAAATAGTCTTTGGAAAAATAAACCATTAACCAAAATTTTTTCACATCCTGTCTGCTTTCCCTTACCTTGATAGTCTCAGAGTAGTGTTATTGCCACATCAGTATGCTGTCACCAGCACTGATAGTTACATCAGTGTTGCATCACTAGAAAGGAGCAGAATTTATTTTCTTTGTAATTATGGGATTTTTGCCACTGTCTCAAATGGRGGAGGCTGACTTATAAAAAACCCAGCAGGGTTTCATCCACAGACTGTGCCATCCAGGAAATAAATGCTGTATCTGCTGGGGACATGGTGCATGGCTGCTGCCTTCGTTTGGCCCCTTTGTTTAGAAATATYTCTGCACATGTAGTCTCACCACCCACTATCCTTTACCAGGGACCTCTCACATGCCTGTGGTTGTGCTCAGCACTTGCAGGGCTGGAACAGACATGGCAAGGTAAGGATCAGAGCTGACATTATTTGCTGCTCTTTCCCCTTGGTCTGCTGGAGTCTCCTGAGGACTGATCAGTGCAGCACTGAAGGAGCCTCCTGTCTCTCAACCATTCTCAGCCTCCAAAAGCTAATTTTCTGGATAGTTTTGTTCACAGAAAGGCATCAGGTTTAAATGCTGAAGAGGAAAACGTGATGTTTTCATGCTTTCAGACACAGCTGGTTAATTCAGTGATAGGAAGTAATATTATCCCCTGTAATAGAAGAAACAGCAAAGTCAGAGACTTTGCAGGAGAACTGTTCAGGGAGAATCAGAGCCCCAGTTGATTCTGGGACTCCAGCCTGCCCTTGGGTTTGATGCTGTGCTCAGGCAGCCAAGCCAGGATCCCTGTCCTGGGGGAGGAATAAAAGCAGGGAAAAGAGCAGCCATGCCTCCCACAGTGGGGTCAGGGGAGTTTCACACAATGAGATAAATAAAAAGGCTCTCCACCATCTTTTTCCCTCCATGTGTTTTGAGACGAAGATTTTAAGGTCACTAGCCGACAGTGTCAATTGAAAAACATGCTGTGAATGGTAGAAGTGGGGGAAGCAAGAGAGGGCAACTGGTCTGGGACTGGGATGGAGGAGTAGTCTCTAATACCTGTGTTGCCCACAGGATGGGCAGAAATTGCCTGAGCAGTGTTTGGCAGCCTCTAGCCAGCACMTGAATGTTAGAAATTCATGCTAAAACCATCTTGGCTGCTAAAAACAGTCAAAGGATCTCCAAGAATTGTCAGGGGTAAATCAAGAACAGGGAATTATGAGCCAGGGGCAGAAAAGCTGAAACTTCAGAGCACCTATGGCATCTTTTCATGGGGAGTCATCTCTCCTCCCACCAGCTTCAGGAGAAGACAGAGACAATGCCAGCCCCGATCTGCCCTCCCTGCTCAGGGTAGAAGTCCCCACTCACACCAGATCTCCCCACCAGGATGATACACCCAAGGTGTGGTGGCCAGCAGGTCCCAGCTCTCTTGCTCTCAGGAAGCCCTGCTACACTCACCTAAATACCGTATTAAAAATCTTCCCCCAGATTAAGTTAAAAACAAATAACGAAAAAATCAGTCCCCTGATTGTGAGGTGAATTGCCTCTCTGCTTTAAATAGATCTTGTGCTAAAAGACAGAAAGACTTGTGTATTTATTTCCAAGATTATTAAATTACATATAGAATATGCTTCCTGAGTATTAGCAGAGTTTATAACTGAATTCATCCTAT
Source organism: Malurus melanocephalus (assembly GCF_030028575.1). Lineage (NCBI taxonomy): Eukaryota > Metazoa > Chordata > Aves > Passeriformes > Maluridae > Malurus > Malurus melanocephalus. The sequence goes on along the minus strand of NW_026623878.1, from coordinate 193,409 downwards.
CCATGCTCTGGTTACGTCTAATGAGGATAATTATTACATGGCTTAACTATAATTCGGTATTGACTCTTTCGCGCATGAAAAGCTTTTGTTGGCAAGCATCAGTGGAGAGCTCCAACAAAAGACATCCTTAGCTTGTGTAAACATTGTTATTTCAAGGTCTCACCCTAACGTGCTTTAGGCTAAGTACTTTCTCCTCAATTGAGTTAATATAGCCAAAATSATATAAGGATGGGATTAGATACTGGCTTACACCACAAGGAAAAAAATGAAAGTTGGACAGGGAAAAATGCAGTTAATTCCATCCTGTCAGCAGTGGATATTAAAGATTATTAGCTGGCACACTCAATTATGTGTGAATCACAATAGTGGTACTGTTACTTTTTCATTCAATTTTACAGGGGCAGGTAAAAAGTGTAGGTTTAGTATCATCTGCAGGGATTGTTTGTTCCTTGCAGAGATTTGAGGTTGTATTAAAGTGTCCAACAGGTTCAGGGGAAACATCTCTGTCTAATGAAATGTCCCACTTTTACATGATCTTAGTAACTGGATAGAAATGAAGAAAGCTGCCTGATGGGACTTTGGCTGTAGCTGCCTTTTATGAATTTATTTCTTTAGGCAGCAACTAGTTATTCTATTATGTGATTGTTCAAATGATAAACCAAACAGTATAGCTCTCTTTTTGCTGCTTCCCTCTGCTGGATAGAGCCAGTAGTGCTTAGTTTTCGTCAGGCTTATTAACACCATCAACCTGGAAAGACTTCTCTACCTCCTTAGGATATGGGTTTTYAGTTCACAGACAATAACTCTGAATCTTGTTCTGATTCTCAAAGTGAATTTTTCAATCTGAAAGCTAAATAACAGTCACAGARTTCACATATATGAAATTGTTGGCTCAGTTGCAAGGCCCCAGTCTGAAGCTTTGATGCTGGGAGCTCTCCTGTCAAGATGGGAAGGTGTGCTGGACTGGAATGGGATGTTGGGCATGTCAATGTCTCTGCCCCTGGCCCCAGAGGAAACCAACAGCAGGACAAGGAAGTGTACTGCACAAGAAGTCAAATTAATTATGGGATGTGTGTATTGAAATTGTTGGGTTTTTAACAAAATCARCCTCTGGCACGTTGTTTGTGTTTTGCTTGTCTTCAGAGATTTCCATAGCCAGAGGAGACCACTGCGATAATGCGCTGTGACTGCCTGACTGCCGTTCCGAGACCAGTAACAACGCTACTTCAGCTACAGCATATATTTTAGGAAAAAAAATCCAAACCCAACCTTCTAATCTTGGTTTCCAGTTTCCAGTGTCAGAAGGCCTCCCACAGCATGGTGACATTCCCATATCCATTTTCCCTTGCAGAGTTTGCATCCCCTCACAAGGTGAAGGGGTCTCATTTTGAGATTTAAATGTCAGGATTCATCTTGTACAGTTTTCCTCTCCAAAACTGACAAAGGCTGTCATCATATGTGTGTGGCCTGTGTGGGTATTTGACAGAAGTAGCTTGGACAACTTTGTAGCTGTCTGGGTGCCCAGGCAGAGGATTTTACAACCTCTCATTTGGTTGCCCCACYGCTGCCCATTCCAGAGGAGGCCTAGCCCTTCAGAGTCAGTGGTGGAGATGATGTCTGTCTGAACATCCACCAAGATCCACAAGTCCCTCCAGAGTTGCCATTTCCCAGGCTCACAAATGAGACCTATGCACTTTGAGTTTAGATGTCTGACTTTCAAGCTGACTGTACTGAAACGTGTCATTTAGCTAAATTTACCCAGAATTTCAGACTATTGCCATAGGGTTTTTTTTTTTTNTTGTTTGTTTGGTTTTTTTTGTTTTTGTTTTTTTTGTTTTGTTTTGTTTTGTTTGGTTTTTTTTAGGAAGTGTTTCTGCTAGGGTTCACAGTCTGTACAAAAAATCCCAAGCCAATCTTATTCTACATTGCTGTCACATGTTGTCCTTTGACCAATAGTTTATTATGTCTGGAGTCACCAAGTGGGAGTCTAGATCCTCTGAAAAAGAGAATTTTAATGCATTTCTATTAAATGCATTAAGTTCTTACAACCAGTCAATTTCATCTCAATAATCACTTAGTAACCGGATGTCCACAGAGTCCTGCTCTAAGTTTAAATCTCTGTTTCCAGAAATTGTCTGGTTCTGTGCCTTATTGGGGTTATCACATTTCTTCCTAAAACTTTTAATATAACATTTCCTCAATGCATTGTTTGGAAAATTTATATCAAGACTAAAGTCTGCAGATGGTCAGAAAGGAAGGAACTTTTTCTCTTCTGTTTAACACCCTCAAAGTTTTTTCCCTTACTGTTCTCCCCAGGTACTGGAAAGCCTCCAGTGTCATAGCCAGGTATGTTCCATTGTTCATCCTCTGCTCAGGGTACCATTTTAAGATACAGGGGACATCACTGTGGAGGGGACATGGACCACACCAGGGCAGCTTGGTCCCCAGGGAGTGAATGGAGCAAGTGAAGAGTTCTGAACAAAAGGATCATGTACTTTGTGCCATGTTCACACTGTGATTCAGGCTAAACATGGATCAGGCTTAATATAAAATTTTAAAAATCATCCAGAACCTCTCAGACCGCTGTCTCCTGGGAAGCCCTGAACATGACTTTMAATGTCTGGCGTTCTCTCCCAGCAGTGTGCAGAGGGCTTCAGTTTTCAGAAAGGCTTGATGCTTGCTCATCAGGCAGGACAATCAGGGGCTTCCACATCCCAAYAAGGGCTTTTGAAAAAGTTAGGCACTGGGAAGGGAGATTTTCTCAGCAGGTGTGGGGTATTGCTTTCTATTGGCACAGCAGTTTTGGCTTGGCTACAATGTATATTTACTTCATGTAACTCGGAGTGCAATAAGAATGCTAGCAAAAACCACTTGGAAAAGGAAAAAAGGAAACATTAAACCTTAACTCTGCTTTGTCAATTAAATGATTACTCCTTCAGGATGAAATTGTTCTTGATTCTTACTGTAAACTTCTGAATTTCTTACATAAATAGCATGATTATATTTACATAAATAGTTGCACCCTGGAGTACAACAATCCTATTGTACACAAAAATCCTATTAAAATTTCCTGAGAGAAGAATACAGCTTGAGGAATGGTGTGTTGTGCATAAAACTAGTTGTCCTCACTTTTTTTTTATTGCAGAAAAACAAGCCGTGTCTTTTARACGTATCACCCAAGTGCAGAATTTGACTCCTTAGAACTCAATGCTCAGCTCCAATATATGTCATAATTGAGCTGATATTTCAGAGCAATATAATAGGTTTTTTTGCAAGCTGATTATATGCATTTAGAGGTGAGATAGCAAACATACCCAGAGGAGTCTGATTCATCTCTGAAAGAAGCCACTGTAACCTTGTCTTCCACCTAAAGCAGCCATAATCCCCGTATCTGAGCACAGAGGAGCTCGTGTCTTAGTTCACATCTCTTCAGCTTTTTGCCACTCTGCATTCAACAGACTCTAGATTATCCTTTCCCCTTCTACAGGTAATAACTGCATATAAATCCAGAGTTTTCAAAATGAGATGTAAAGTAAAATACGGCCCAATGTGCTCTCTCAGGAACTGGTAAGGAAGCAAGAATCCATATTTGGCCCTGACTGCAAAATGAGACTTAAGTATTTAAAGGGGGCTTTTAAAAAAGAGTGAGAGGACTTTTTACATGTGCAGATAGTGCTAGGACAAATAAGAATAGTTTTGWACTTTTTGAACTAAAATATGAGATTAGATATAAATAAGAAATTTTTTACTGTTGGAGCGATAAGGCTGCAACAGGTTACCCAGAAAAGTTGCCAATGTCCCATCCCTGGAAATGTTCAGTGCCAGGCTGAATGGGGCCCAGAGCAGCCTGATCTTGTCAAAGGAATCCCTGCCTGTGGCAGAGGGGTTGGAATTAGGTGTTCTTTAAGGTCCCTGATTCTATGATAAATAAGTTAAAATAAGCAAATGCCTTTGGATCAGAGTATCCACACTGTAGGACAGCTTGTCAACACTGACTGAAGCTATGACTGTGCTGAAGAGGTGGCCACTGATTCTCATACTGTTATAACTTGTGCACATTTCTTGTAAGCAGAGGGAATCGGACAAAAATGTATTTGATCGATCAAAGAATAACTGGAGGATATAAATAAATGCTACAAGTAGAATTTCAGAAATAATTTATAACTAGTTTGATTGCTGAAATAAAACAATAAATGAAAACAAAATTAAAAAAAAAAAAGAAAGGAAGTTATAGAATCATAGAATTTGCTGAGTTGCAGAGGACCCATCGAGATCATTGAGTCCAGCTCCTGGTCCCGACTCCTGGCACAGGGGCCAGGAGTCAGGAGTCACACCATGTGCTTGAAAGTGTTGTCCAAATGCCTCTTGGACKCATACAGGCTTGGGGCTGCAATAAGGGTTTGACTCAAAATACTCAACCCTTTGTAATTCTCTTTGTATGAACATGTGTCTGCCTGCACACATCCCACCACTTTTGTTTCAAAGCAAGAGAAAAGAGTTTTAATAGGAAGCAAATGTATTTTTGCTTTCAGTTTTTTCTTTTAAAAACTCTATTTAGACTGATACCCCTGAAAATGTTGTTTTTAAAAAAGAAGTCAAAATGTTTAAAAAGTACAAAAATGAGCTGTGTCTACTACATAATCCATTTTCGCATTAAAAACCTCAAACCAAAAAACCCCAAACAAACAGAAAAAGRAAGACCACCCTGAAACTTTGTTCCAGTTTTATCTGAACCTCTGATAATTTTTGTTTTGCTGAAACTACAAATTTGACAATCGGTTTCCAACTGAGAAATGTAATCTAAACCTCTCAGAAATTACCTTGCTGATATTGTCATGTAGGTACCCAAGAAAAATGCCTCTGGGTAGATTCATTGGTGATGAAGAGCGCGCACAAGACCCAAAGAATTCTGCAATATTTTGAAACYGAGCAATTGTTTGCACAGGAAAAAAAATAAAGAAGAAAGATGGTAAGGGAACAAGATGTGCTGTATCAATAACAAAAGCAGGTGAGTGGAGTTAAAATCCCATGCTACTGCAGGCTGGACACGCCATCCAAATAATTTTCTTGGGAGATGACAAATCTTTGATTTTGAGAGCAATGGCTAGTGACATTATATTTTGTATTTCCTGACACAGCATGAATCTAAGAATGTTTCTTATTTCATATGGGAATGATTTCAGGATGCTAGCTACATAACATTCAGGGAATGAACAGTCTAAAATTTCTATAAACACCAGAATCAAGGCATTTATGAGTTTTAGTAAAAATTTTATTGAAGTCTGGTCATGTTGGCATATTGTGCATTTTAAATGTAAATTAGATTACTGGCCGTAGATTCAATTTAATGGTAAAAATGTAAAGAAAACAGTTGGGCTACAGATGAAACAATAATGTAGCTGTTCTTTAGTTAAGAGAACAGTGAAATCCAGAAACAAATGGTGTTTGGGAATATTTATGGCAGAGGAAATATGCTGCATACAATTAACTCTGTCAATTATATGCAGCACAGTAGTTTTTGTTCAGCTTTGAAGAGCAGTTTCTGATAGTGAACATATGATAGGGTGAATGGATGGCTCTGAGGGTTTCCAGTGGGAACAGAAAACCTTTCATCCTTAGCTCACTCTCTAAAATGCAGAACAGGCTGTGAGTGAGCAATGATGGCTCTGCATGTACAACTTACAACAAGAAATCCAGGTATTCCCTCCTCCTCCTCCTCCCCCATTACACCATTTCAGGTGCAAAGCCTGGGTGACTAAAAAGGACCATAGGAATTGGCACTGTGRTGGTAGCCCTAGGGGAAAAGCCACTGCTGGAATGTCTCCACTTGGCACCTTCTTTCCAAGGTTTTCCTGGTGGTGGAAGCACTTGACCTCTCTGCCTTGCTCCACAGATACAATGTGCTGGCTCTCATCAGGMTTATCATCAGGCATCTTTCAAGAGCTTTCAAATCTCCTGCAAAACACACAGCATTTAAATAAAAATCTCAGATAAAGATTTAGTTGCTTTTATGAGTACGTAAAACAGAAAAAAAAAAATTTAGGGTCTGGAGACATAGTGAGCTGTTTTATTGAGTTACCAGTATGCTTCAGAATATKCTGGAAAGAAAACCTCACTTACCTCAAAGGTGAAATTGTACTGAGGAGTGATGATTTTTCATGTGCAGCAGTCACTGCAGCTCGCCACTGGCCAGACTGGTGCAGRGCAGTGAATGTTACAATACCAATATTTAATTAATCCAAATCTGTTCTGTATATACAACAATTAAAAGAGATTAATTCTTCCCACACATTTAGGACATGCCCCATTGCCCCAGAGTTCCTTCTGTTATTAGTTATGAAAAGGTAGGTTAACAGGGGAGTGAAATACGTGACAAGTCACCTTCCTGTACCATCCAGTTTGCTTCAGCTAAAGGCACCAGGGGATTGTCTTCTGTTGACAGACRTTGGAGCTAAAAATGTTCTGTGAAGAGCTTGGCTTCAAACACTACTGCCATAAAGGCATAAGTTAAGGACTTCTCTGAAACAAATATGGACAAAGTTATTGAACCAACCCTTGGAGCTGACCTAGGGTGCTGCTGACATTTGGGTGTCTGGGAAGGAGAAGCAGGGACAATAACCTAGGAAAAGAGGGAAAAATATTCAGAGCTTTGTCAGCTAAAACAAGTGTCAGGGTCAGGTCTGAGAAGCTGAGAGAATGGACATGGTTTTCAGCAAAGTGCTAACAGGGCAACAGTCTGGGAGCTGGATCCTGCACTGCTTGCCTCCCAAAGGATGATGCTTTGCAGGCTCCTCAGGTCCATCAAGGAAACACCTGATGRCTGCCAACTCCTCCTAATGGAGGAGCCCACAAGACTGTAACATTTGTTTAGCTATATATTTAGCTATTTGTCTGAAAGGGAAGTGCTATTTTGTCTACTTGACAGCCTTTTGTCCAATCTTTCATAAACCCCCCGGGTACTGCCCCACTGTGTTGACAGTGGCTAGCACAAACTCTGCTGAAGCTTTTGTGCAGCAAAGTGCCCTGCAGAAAGTTAAAAGATGAGTATATTTTCCAGCTATTTGCAAGGCTGGACTGGAGACAGGGGTTTGCAGTTGCACCTTGAGGAGGCATTGGTYGGGTTCTGCATTCAGACATTCAGAACATCAAAGCCATGTAGAGCCACGAGGAAAACTGAGACACAAATMACATTAAATTGCTGGTTGCTGGTTTTCTGATTGGAATAAGAGTAATTGCACGTCACACTGAGCCTCTCAGATCTCAGTGTGACAATAATAAGCATGCAGAAGACCAYAATAAATTTATTGGTGAAGTCGTCTAGCTGCTGCCAGATCCCAGTCCTGAAGGACATGTCTGCAGTCCATCTGTGCCTGTGCCCTGCCTGGGATCTCACAAGCCATGGCTCCATGGCTGGAGTAAAGGCCTGGCCTTACTGACACCARCTGGAACTTTGACAGTGACGTCATCATTAAGGCAAAAGTTTGTGTCTGCTGTAGATGCTTTATATTCTCAAAAGTTATTTAAAAGGCATGAGGGAGGAGGAGCTTGAGGAGTGTTTYGACAAGATCTACAACACACTGAGAGCAGGAAACTGTGCTTTTTTAGGAGACTCTTTGAAAGCCTTCCTTTGCCTTTCATAGCCACCAGAAGTAGTTTACATCATTCTACTATAACTTTTGAAGCAATTACTCTTTTAATAATCAGGTTTTATAATGAGAAGTTGTGCTACGGGTTATTTTTTATTATTTAAAAACTGGAAGGCATGTAAGAAACCTTTCRAGAAAGAACATCTCCTCTTCAGTTTATTTAAAATCCTTCTCATCATAAAGTTCAGAGTTTATTAGTGGGAGAACAGCTTCCTCATCAGAATGAGCAGCAAATAWAAGACGAAATGAAAAGAGATGAAAACTTCAAATGAAACAGGAAGTTTTAATACAAATACAATTTCTCTGGACTGTTTTATATAAGCTATTCCTTCATGTGCTCACTGTGAGTTAGCATCGTGTTGTATTGCAAAACTTCAGATTATTTTCAGCTTTCACTAGGATTTTGAAATTTTGCCAGTTATTCTTCCTCGTTATTAACAGTTATATTTTTCAGAGAAAAATGTGTGCTTTTTGACCTTGATCAAGGTAATGAGATAGATATGTCATGAGAAAACCAGCCCAGTTCATTGGTGAAATTCACTACTTTTTGATTGCTGTTGTCAGGACCCATGCCCAGGCAGTCCTGCCCCTCTGTAATTCCCTGGAGGGCTGCAGCRTGTCTGTGGTGCCACAGCTCTTGTGAGCTGGTTAATTTGTGGGGAAAGCCTTTAATCTTGGGTATCACCATTCCCTTTAGCTCCCAACTCTGTGCCTTTTAGTCAGCACAACTTTAATTGTTTTCTGTCGTGTACCAATTGGATTTGTTTTGGCAAGAGCCTCCAACACCTCCTCTCAAGAGGGAAGCTCAGTTCAGTGATTAAACCCTGTYTAGAGGTTTGGGTGGCTGAATTCTGTATTTTGCTCTCCCATTGTTTTCTGTATGCCTTTGGCTAAGTCTCTGGAGAAGGAGGAATTCATCTCATCTGGCTTCAGCTGTTACAAATTAAATGTCTGATCTGAGCTTGTTGCCTGTGCTCCCTCTGTGGTCAAGGGAGAGAGACAGGCACCTCCAGGGGTAAACTCATCCCTTTCCAATGTGTCTGCTCCCTCAAAAGGTGGATCAACAGCTAATTGAGACTCTCACCCTTCATTTTCAGATGCCTAAAATAAATCAGAGTCCCACACCAAGCCTCTGTTTTCTGGCTGTTGCACAAAAGCAGAATCCATTAAGTCCATTTAAAACAATGCAGTGCTATGGCAATGGAAATTTCTCAAAAACAAGGCCAATTTGGAAAGCACTGGCTGATTTTTAGACCAGAGACTTTAAAAACACTTGAAAATCTAAAGGTGTAAAGAGGTACCTCTTCAGCTTTTAACATCTCCTAACTCCTATAAAAGTCATAGGAATTTTTTAAAATCTCTCTAAATGCCCATCTGTGCTTTTGGGTGTACAAACACTCATAAAACTCTGTCCCCTCTCTTATTAGGAAGAGCACTATCCTAAAGTACATCCAAGCCTCCAATTAGCATTTTCCCTGGCTTCTGCCCCTCATCCCTGCAGACACCCCTGTTTCCATGCTCTGTGGGTCTTGTCCCTGGCAGCAGAGGTAGTCTTTTGGATGAGGACTGTATGCGACACGTAACACTCCACTTCTTCCCTGCTGGTGGATAATTCTTGAGGATAAGAGCTGTGGCTGGGCTGGGGCGAGAATCAGTGAATCATAACCTCCTCTCCACTTCAGCTGAACTGTGTGGAAACTTGGCATGGTGGGGAATCTCAGGCATAAACCATATTTTATTACTTGGAGTTGACAATTCAGCTGTGACCATGGAACTGGCAAGTTACAGACACAATACAYAAGATGTGAACTTTATTTGTCCTTTCTTTCGGGCTGCCTAGCATCTCTCATTCCTTGCTGAGCACTTCCATCAAGACCAGCATGATAGGAGTTAACGCATGGTCTGGAAATTAATGCATGTATGTGTGGTGGGAGCCTTCCTCCCTTTTGATTGTCCCTTTCCTTTCCTTTATGTGAACAGACTTTCTTGCCATCCCCAAGAGTGCAAGAGGCAAATGTGAGGGGAAAGCTAACAAACAGGGAAAATAATCCCTTTGCCCACCCCTAGTGGAAATTCTGTTAGCTACAACATGGCAGCTGAGGCCGAGCAACTTGACCCAACCAAATCTCTTTTATTATGTTCTTGTGTTTATTTTTCCTCTGCATTTATGACTTAGCATGTTGGTTTTGGTGTGGAAAGGACTCTAAAGCTGTAGATATGTGTTGTAATTATACAAATTCCTCTGCATGGAGTCTGTTAAAAAGGTTGATCTATTTTTATGAGGACACACACAAATACTCATTTTGATGGACCTCATTGGCATTTATTGCAGGCCTGCCACTACTAAAATTTAAAGCCAGCCTCGTAAATTTTATGGAAACTACATACTGCAATTATTAGCCCGAAGACCTCCTGTCTCGCAGGAATGAGTCAGAATTTGCTTTCCACGTACACTGTGGTTTACACCTGAAAGAGATTAGTTGGGACCACCAGTAGCTTGAAAACCTAATCTCCAGTATTTTGTTTCCAGTTTAGCTCTGAAAGATACTCCAGGTGTTCTCATTAATTAGTCATTGTAAGTCACTGTGTCACTATTGTGCATGGTTTAGCTGTTTTCCTTGTGCGCTTTTTCTGCAGGAGTGTTTTAAATTACAAGTTAGTTTATACACTTTTTAATGTTTAGAAACAATTCTTGTGCTGGGTGAAAATGAACAAAACCAAACTCTAACAAATCCGTTTAGAAGGACAAACTCTTGAACTTGAATGTCTCCTGTAATGGTGCAACTTCATGGAGTTTTAGCAAGCACATTGCTGGCATGGTGGAGGATCCAGCTAAGCATTGCAAGCAGATCCCATCGTTTCTTTCTGCAGCAAAATTCCCACTTTCAGGAATTGTCCGTAAGTCTTACAGAACATGCAGTAGGTAATAAGGTTGTGCTTCCCTTACTGTCTTATTTTAGAGTCGCATACTCTGAGAGACAGAGGTTAAGTGSATTAAACCTACTAGTACAATATTATCAGTAGGGAAAAGTGAGAATAAATGTGGATGCATGAAAAGGTTTAACACATGCAAAGTATAAATATTAGTTTGTGTGTTGTGTGGTTGTATAGGGTCCTGAAGATAAACTTTGCTCAAACTTTACTCATTGCTTGGGACTGATAAATGAGATGTCTTGTTGCAAAGGGCAGCTTAGTTGACTGCAGACAAAACATTGCTAGAGGGAACTTGTGTGGGATCTAAAAAACATGAGTTATGTTAATTGTGTAGCCCATTATGATCAGGTTTTAGAAAAAAAAAAAAAGACATTAATGTGAAGCCTTCTCATCCTTCATTTTCAAGTAAGTGTTTGTTCTTGGTCAGATTATTTGAATTCAAGCCAAAAGAAAGAGCCAAAAAGAAAGGATTTGAGCTGTACAGAGAAGTGAAGGGGAAGTTACTCTACTGGGGGTACCTAGGGTGACAAGGAGAAAAGGTAACCACTGAATATTTGTAGAATTACTGCAGAAGTGCTTGAAAAAAATCTTAGCAATTTGGGTTAGTGAGAGAGTGTATTAGTATTAGAAAAGGAAAATGTCTTACCTCTGCAAAGGGGAAGAATAACTCAGCAAAGCACTGGCTTTTTTAGCATTCTAGAAAATAGATTTTCTAAGGAGCTCAACTTTGGAGGGCAGGAATGGCAGGATGACCAGCTGCAGTCATGATGTTGCAGTTTCCACAGGAGGATATGCAGCCATCCAGATGTTTCTTTACACAAAGGGAGATAATAAAAACAAAGACCTTGAAAAGACACATTCAGAGTCCCAGGCAAAGGTGGGTCTAGGGTATGTACWCCTCTGTCTTTGGGCATGTGTACAAGTTGATGACTGTGGATGTACTTGTTGTCATGTTTACTTCTCTGACTTCCAAGGCTGGATGTTAGGAGGAGCTGGGTGCTGTTATGTCAATACAGAGAATTCCAGAGTATGAATGGATATATTTGTTTATTTCTTTTCCTGCAGAAAGGATGAGACTTGCTTGTTTTTACTCTGTGGTCTCTTGCAGATGGGGTGGGACTAAAGGAACTCAGTGTCCTTTACCCCAATGCACAGTAACTCATCCATTCTGGTTGGCCCTGTGGCCCAGCCCCTCAGTTCATGGTGTTCGTCTCTCCTGTCAGGTCAGAGGGTGCAGGMAGCAACTCACTGACACAAGGAGGTTATCTTTCTTTAAGCTGTATCTATTCTTGTGTGTCACTGCATCAAACACTTGAGACACACACTTGAGATTTTCCYCACTGCCCCAAGAAGCACAAACATATTATTATTCACTGCTGAGTTTTACCCTTTGCAAATGACAATTTGGATATTGCACCAGACTCGTTGAACTTTCTGTACAGTGAAACAGATTAATAGAGATGTAGCTCTTTCCAACTGAAATTCAAGAGATATGATAAGAAAAGCCTTTCTCATTTAAACATGAAAGCATATTGCTAATTCCATATACTGTTTGCTTGAAAGAGGGTGATGCATTCTGCTGATCTATAGAAATATATTGTGATGATCTATAGTGTCCAAGGAGGGATATTTGCTTCTTTTCCTGTTGTTATGCTGAATATTTAAAAACCTCTTTGACACACAGGCAGGACTTTTCTTTGCATGAATTCTTTCTAAGTGGTTTCAGAGTTTTTGTTTCACCTTTAAGAGTTTCAGTTTGAGACCTCATAAACCTTTCTTTAACAAAGAAAGGGACACAGAATCTGTGATCAGCTTTCTTCCAATGTAATAAATTTAAGAGGTGTCTTGCCTCTAACTGAATAGGTTACAGTTGCTTGTGAAAAGAAAAAAAATCCATTGTACTTTCTCTTAGATTTCAGAAGTAGCTGTATCTAAGTGGAATGTTGTCTCTTTAGCTTATAAATAGTCAAGGTATTAAAATGTGCAAAACGCAAATGGAATTTGCAGTATAATACACTTTAATTTGATTTGACATTAGATTTCAGCTCCTCATCTTTTCATGATAGCTATTGAAAAGATGTAATTTTATTTTGAAGTCTTAAATTTTACCTTTGCTATGTTCCAATACATGAAAATTGTGGAGGGAAAAGTTATAGTGCAGAGTTATGGACACATGCAAATTAATTTTTGACTTTGATTATATTTTTACACTTACTATTTGAGATGGGCATTCATCCTATTTTTCTTTTCAGTGAATATTTATCCTGATGGCTATCACTAAATAATTGCTTGGTGTCTAAAGCTCTTTCCATATGATGGGCAATTCAAAACCTTGATCAAGGTCAATTGTTAAGGTGTCGAAATCTGAAAATTTAATCATCACCAAGAGTAAAATGATACTCAGAATTATGCCTCTAAGAAAAGCCACTATTTATCAAGAAAAGAGTTTTTTATATCCAGTGATCATAGTAATTTCTAAAGTGGAGCATCTTTGAATCTGCTTTGACTTATTCACTTGAAAAARTGGCTGGCTATTCATTCACTCAGAAAATTCTGGACAGCTAGTCAGAAAAAAGACAAAATCCAATCTAATCAACAGTAACTCGGGTTTTGTCTACAACTCTCAGAAACTTGGTGCCTTAACCAGGGTTCAGTCTGGCTCATACAACTGCAATGCATTGCAAGTCCTTGCCCTAAAATTGGCCCCAGCTGAGCCAAGAATTTACAGTCACTTTTGATAAGATGGGTGTGAAATGGTGCTAGCTGATCTGTGGTCTTCCACAGAGCCAGRCTTTCCTCCCAGATCCAGCATCTGCTCACATGGGACTTTACCAGCATCTCATGGTGCCAATAGCTCCTGTCCACCAGATAATTTCAGTTGGTTTGCCTGACAATTTTTGAACCTATCTCTGTCATGGTTCAGGATTTCTGATGGAACCTTGCACAGACTAGATCAGTACAGGGGAATCCTGGGTGCAATTATCTGCAGCAGTGAATTCAAGTCTGTGGGTGACGGGTCCACCAGCAGGCCATGGGGGCCTCACTTCTTAGTGAGTGCATCAAAAGTTCTTCAGGTGCTTTTGTTTGTTTGTTTGGTTGGTTGGTTGGTTGGTTGGTTGGTTGGTTGGTTGGTTTTTTTGTTTGTTTGGGGTTTTGTTTTGGTTTTTCTTAATTTTCTCAAATTTTCAAGGACATTATTCCTGAAGTCCATGTCAAGAACTTTCTTGGGGAATGTCAGATTTTTTATTGCTCAATGGATATTGAGCTTTCCTTCTCAGTTTTCCGAGGGTCCTGAGAAGATGCATCTATGTTGAGGATGAAAAGGAGATTTTATTGATCATAATCTCATCTAATTCCCCACTCAAAGCAGGGCCGATTTTGTTGCTCAGATATATGTCAAATATTGCAGACTTCCAGATATGCAGATGGCTCAGTCTCTCTGGGCAACAGCTTTCAGTGTTTTGTGAAGCATTTTTTTCTTGTACCTTAACTGAAATTTTTCTTGTTGCTACTTCCTTGCTGCCTTTTGGCCTTTTCTGTGCCCCTCTGAGAAGAGTCTGTCTCCATCTCCTTTATAATTATGAAGCTAAAGAAAACAATTAGATCTTCTATGAGTCTTCTTTTCCCTAGGTTAAGTAAATCAATTTCTTTGACCTCTCCTTGCACATCATGTGCTCCATCTCCCTAACAATCCTGTTGCTCCCTTGTTGGCCCCAAGTTCCAATTCTTGCTCATACTGAGGGGCATCAAACAGCACCCTGTTTGATCACGAGAGAGAAAAGAATAAGAGAGAAGAAAGTCACACTCACTGAGGTGCACACAGCCCTCACTAAYATCCCAGTGTGTGGTTACTCCTTGCCTGAAGACTGCCCCTTATCCCAAATACACTTAGGATTTTTCCTTCCTGCARCATCCCATTAAATATGCATCAATGGCAGAAGGGAGAAAAAGACAGGGAAACAGAAGGTCTGTTTTTCAAAGTACAGCATCCTTAAAGGACACAAAAGCAATAGTAAAGAAGGCTGGATGTCCTTCTGGCTGCATCAGATCTCCTCTTTACGCAGACACATATTTGCAAATTTGCATCTCAGTTTGCAAATTTGGGCTTAAAAATATGGTAAGTACTAAATCACTTGGCTTGYCCAAAATCGCAAAAGGAATGTATGAAACTGAGACCCCCAATTACCTTGTTCAGCTTTCAGTTTAGACCTCAATGTCGCCCTTAATCTGAAAGTAATTYATATCAGACTATTTGAAATGTTTCTGTGACTGTTTTTTCTTATTGTCCCACTACTGAAATGTTGGTATGAATACTTTTAGCTTGGAACATAGAAACACACCAACAGTCATGAAAGACTTCCTTCTGAAAAAAAAGTGTTTCATTTTCTTTTGGGTTATTTGTTTTTTCCCTTTGGTAGGCACTCAGCCATTTTTACTACGTCTCTTCTTGTCACCTTAAATTAAATTCATAAAAATGTCAGAACATGAGTGACCAAAATTATTTTCTCATCGACACTGAGGTTCTATTAGGAATTTTTCCCTAGATGCTGTTTGAACCTGACTATTGACAATAAGTTTATTGCATGTAGAGCTCCAAGTGTGTGATGTCTTTTCCTTCACTTTCCTGGCTTGAAGTTYGCAACTTTTTCCCTTCCTGGGAAAATATTGCCACCCACAAAGTTCTTTTCTCCTTTTAGAAGAAATGCTGTGCTTCTATCATAGAAGGGTCATGTAAGGTAAGACCTCAGGATGAAAAGTCAGATTGAAGCCATAGTAAGAAGGAACAAGAATCATATTTCAGAAAAATAGTCCATTTCCATTCCTCAATCTTTGATTTATATTTAGTTTTTAGCAACTGAAGTTTATTGTCCTGGCTCTGTAAATTGCTGTGATATGAAAAAAACACCCATATAACTCTCAGCCTACTAGTGTAAGTACCAAATGTGGAGGTATTAATATGAAAAAATTGGTTTAGCACCAACTATTTTGTGTTTTACAAGAATAATATTCTGAAAGCAAGATTACAACAGTGTTTCCAACATTCATCATTTTACTACAAGTCTCATGATATTTGGTGTTTCTCCATAAAGGGCCAGTTCCTGGAGACATCTCATTACCTGTGATTCTCAGCTTTCACTGAAAATCACTGTATGTAGATCTTATAGCTGCAGAGAAAATCATGCAAGTCAAAGCCCTAAAGACTTAAAGCAAAGGTAAAGGCCAAATATTTTAAAATTCAGTTTCTAAGTTAAACTTAAATTCTTTTGATTCTGACCAAGAATTCCTGAGTTTTGAGACTGACAGTAGTCAGTCCTATAAAGTTTATGGATTGAAAAGTGTTTAATTAATTTAAATATATTAAATATTTTTGTGTGTGTATATACATGTGCACAGTTATAACTACATTTATAGCAAAAACTACAAAACACAGATTTTTAGATCTTTATTTTTGCTGCTCTAGATTTAAGTGCTATACTACTGACTTCACTGGTCAAAGTGTCCCCAAAACAGGGGAACAGGGTACTTGTATGGTCAATATAGATTTATGCTCGATATTTCTAGATATGTACAGAATCTAGATATTTCTAGACCTAACAATACAAAATAGCCAAATTTTGCATAAAATAATTTTGATGATTGGTACCTTATCTGTGCTTGCAATTTTTTATTTTTTAAAATAGAAAAATTCATAAGTCATGCACCATGATAGAAAAATCTTTTMATTTTGATTATGTGCACAGAGTGCATAAGAATGTCTAGAGAATAAGTGGGGAGAGGTGATGGATACCATAGATTCACTTGAAGGATGCTTTAAATGTTTAAATGTTTAAATTCCTATTCAGTAAAAAGTGATCACAATAATTTGGTTAATGAAAGAGTTTGCAGAAAATAAGAAAAGATAAAGTTCTTATTATTGGTTCYTGCAGGACTTGTTCTCTGTTCTCCAATAAGAGAACAAAGGAACAAAGAGAACATGTACCAAAGGTAGTTTGTCATTCAGCAGGAACAATAACCAGCAAGAAGCAGAAAAAGCCACACGCTGGCAAATTATAAAAATGCAAGAATGTATTTGTTGTCAAATATGAAAATAGTTCAGAAATAACTTTTGATTGAAAAATTCATAATTTACTACAGTGAGTTATTTCAACATTTATTCATCAGTGTATGTTTATATTATACCAACCAATATTTCACTCAGCTCATGATCCTGCCACATTCTATTTGTACTCATGGATCTCTATCAGATAAAGTTTTTGCAACTATGTGGTGAATTCCAGTCATTCAGTTCTGACTTTTTGTGATTTGCTTGAAAAACTGAGCGAGTGAAGGAGATGAACTGAAATAATAACCAAAAAAAAAGGTTTTAAGAATAATTTCTTGCAAGAAATAGAGAGATTCAAATATCTGAGTAGAATTGTATTCAAACAACATTTTTTTCTTCTTTTCTACTGGGTTTTTTTCGCTACCAGTATAATTATAGCTTGTTTTTAAAACTGGAATTGTAGTATAGGCAATGCCAAGTCAAACAGAGCTGGCTACAGGGTTTTGATCATTTTCTCTGGCACCCACGAAGGTCTACCTACTGTATTTATTATAATAGCCCCTCAGAGGAAGTCAGAAATGCTGTGTTCATTGTACTCATCAAGTTTCACAAACATCAACTAGGAAGCTGGCTTTCGATTCCCCTCAACCCTCTTCCTCCTTCCCCAAGAGTTTTGCATATTAAATAAAATAGTCAAGGGGAAAATTGTAGGAGAAAACTCTCTCAAATATACATCTATATATACATATTCCTACACAAATTCATAGGCATACACATACACACACACACAGATACACACACACTCATGGACACACATAAATACACACCCAGAGGATGGCTGGGCACTGGAACAGGCTCCCCAGGGCTGTGGTCACAGCACCAGCCTGACAGAGTTCAAGAAGTGTTTGGACAATGCTCTTGGGCACATGGTGTGACTTTTGGGGATTGTGCTGTGCTGGGAGTTGGAATTTGATGATACTTGTGGGTCCCTTCCAACTCAGAATATTCTGTGATTCTGTACATAAATGCACCYGTAGGTATATATATTTCAGAAAGGTGTTTTACATTTCTGTCTCCCCATCCCTGCTGTAAACCAAGGTGTGGAAAGACATGGTGGGGGTCCCTGGCCAGTGATGCCAGGGCAGATGTACCGTGTGCCAGGTTGCCACCACAGCCCTGCCTGTGCTGGTCAGACCAACTGCTGCAGCAATGACAGAAAAAAAGCTTTTAAGATTTTCTATTTGGTGTGACCAGGAGGAAGCTCTTTCCCATGCTGGGATTCAACCTCTGAGTCTCAGGTTGTCCCGGCTCTCCTTTGTGGGGGCTCAGGGGCTCCAACACCTCTGATCCTTTTGAAGTCCTGCCTGCAGGCTCTGTATGGAGTATGGTTTGCACACTTTGGGATCAAAGTCTTACACAGACACTTGCACTCAGGTGMAAAATTTGATTGTCTTCTTCTCTGCTCTTTTGATTTTGTCTCTGTCTACTGCTTTTCTATTTCTCTGTTTTCCATTTCCTTTTATTTTGTTTTGCACTCTTGATATATTAACACACTGGGTTTTGTTGCATTAAACTAAGCTTTTCAATTGAATTTCCAAGCAGTTAATCCCATCAAGTTTTTTTATTGTATTTGAAATGAATTTGTCAAGGAAACAGTATTGCTGCATTTTATAAATGTAATGCAACACCTTTAGGAGACAACTGTCACTGTGTTTGGAACAGGGTATGTTAAATGGAAATTGAGACAGAATCTGTAAGATTTATTTCCCACCATTACAAGCTTTCAAGAACTTAATCTGAAAAAGAGATTATTTCTTTTCTGCTTGTGTCCAGGAGACAGTGTTATAATTTTTAATAAAGCTCATATAGACTTGGAAAAGCATTTAACAAGCTTCATTGGGATATTACATTGCAAGCAAAGTTCTTCTATGAAAAACTCGTAAATGTGGAAAATTATTTGAAATTTTGGACAAGCCGTGGCTCACTTATTTGATTTTTTTTTTTTTTAAATGAAGTTGCAAAATAGATGTTGTCCCCAAATACCCTGATCTGCAATGATTAAACTTAGTCTTGTGTGGAGGGCTGGCACAAATCCTGTGCATCATAGCTTAATGATTTATTTTCCTTGGTCCTGAATTTGTTCCTGTTGAAGTCCAAATGTCTTCCAGGGGAGTTGATTTGGACCATGTAGTCTATGTGAGATAAAAAAAAAAGCCTGCTTTGAATAAATGGGGCTGGGTCGAGGGCATGATAGGGCATGGCTGTGTGGGCGTGGTGTTAAATATATTTTTGTTCTTAGAGAGGGTAGATAGAAGATWCCCTGAGGTAGATCTCAGCTTCATTGCCTTCTACCAGAGGACTGCAAAACAAGGCAGAAAGCAGCCTGGTGACTCTTGGGCAAATGCTTCTCATYTCCAGCCATTTGGGCAGAGATCCCTTTTGGGAAAGCTGGGTGTGGGGTGGCTGCTGGGGAGGGCAGAAGGGAGGGAAGAGGTGGGCAAGTGAAAACCCGATAGTGCTGCTGCTGCAGGGCAGAGCAGATTCCACCTGGGTGTGCCCCTGGGTTCTTGGGGAGGACCTGTGTGGCCTCTCCATGACAGCCAGGTGCTGTTTAGGGGACCTTCAGGGCRGATCCAGAGTCTGAGGTTTCCAGATCCCCTCCATGGGCTCCAACAGGGCTGTGTGCCATGCACTGATTTGCTATCAGTAAAGTTTCTTCATTCCCCATCCCTTGAGCTGGATTATGTCATCATGCCAGGGCATTAACCTAGGGCTTGTGCAGCTAAATATATTTGATTTGGGGTTTTCTTCTCTTCTAATATTACAGCTCTGCCTGTAGTTTATAAATACTCCATTTAAGGAACTATTTAGCAGTAACAACATTCCTGAGCTCCATCCAAGAATTGAGCTAATTATGGCTCCCCTTCAAAAATCTATTTCCACTCCCCCTCCCAAGGCCTTTTCTCCCCTGTGGTCAAACAGACTGAAGATAATAAAGTGCAAAAAACTCCTACCTAAATAAACAGAGGAATTAATTGGATACACTGTCACTGACGGATTAGTAAATCCCAGTCTTGCATTACTTATTTATGTGAGTCATCCTGCTGTGTGGAAATATTTGTGTAATACCCTGATTTGGAAGAATTATATTCAAAACCCATAAAACAAGAGGTTTTTTCAGCATCTTCCCTAAATGGGATAAGGAAGAGTAACAAGTAATCTGTTTTAACTGCTCGTTAGCTGACTAATCCAACTGTTGATGAATACAAAAAAGAAAGTTTCTGCTCTTGCAACTTCATAACTCTTGCATTAATTTTTCATTTTTTCATTCAAGAAAAATCATGTCTTACAGTATCCTTGGAAGAAAAGCCTTCTCTGTTTATAGGCAGTGCAATTCCACATTCTTGGTATATGGAACACCAAATGTCCAGGGATAGCCAGCATCCTGGCAGAGTGCCATGCATCTTATTATATGGTAGGAGAGCCAAATTTCCTCCTGCACAGTATGTCTATAAATAAATAGATTCTYCCACAAGCAATTAAATAGAAGCATTTTTCCAACCAGCATGCAAATACAGGGTTTTTTTTTTCTTTCTGCAAGTAATGGCCAATTTATATTCGTTTAAGGTCGGAATTATTTTAACAATGATATTAAAAATGCCTTCTCCTGAGCTTGCACATGGTTGTAAAAAAATGCAATGAAAATTTTTTTTTAAAATGTTATTTCTTCACTTTTTAGGATCTGGCATAAAGAAATCATCCTTCAACTGTCTACAGYTGAAGTGTTATACGTACATTTCAGCAGGGTTGTTAAAGGTTGACACTGCAGTCTTGAGACTGCATTCACATTCAGTCTGTAGCTTCTTCTCTTTGTGCAGTTTGTTTACACAGTGCCTAGAAAAAAATCTCATCATTTATGCTGGTGGTTCTAAGGAGATACTAGAAAATAAATTGATGTTTTGTGTTTCTTAATCTAAAATCTGGATGTCAGGAAACTGTCATTGCRCTGCTCTTATCTCTCACTCTTGTTCAGAACATGCGGTTGTATATTTATGGGCTTGACTAATAAGTTTGCTAAAATAATGTAGGGAAGGAGGTTAGGAAATCTTCATCTGGCTGCTTTGGTAATTTACTGTAAATATCAGTCTTAGAAGGTGTCTCTGCTTTTCAATCAGATTGGCATTGTGCCACATCACCTCTTTCAGAAGTGAGAACCAAAAGGAAACTACAGTGGTACCACCCTGTTGAACTTCAAATATTGACAAAATCAGAGCACTCCAATATGCAAAGTCTATCTTACCATGACTCTATTGCACACAGAATGGCTTAGAAACCATGGGGAGACAAGGACTTTATTTTGTTCCTTTCAAATCTCYAATCAGCTACAGTAATTAGATAAAGTATTTACAACTTTTCATCTTTTTAGAAAGGTTTTTGAGAACGAATATTTCAAACTATCCTTTCCCCCTTCCTTTCCTATAAAAAATTTACATGGTTTTTCCCTTTAACTTCCTTTCTTTTCCATTGTGAAACTCTTTACATGTATAAATAGTATTTCCCATTCAGAACTACTTTCAGAAGGAAATGCTTGCTGCAGAGGCATCCCATATRGTAAAAGAAGGATGAAGAAGTTACAGTCTTTTACCAGAACTAGAAATTAGATTCCTCGCATTACAAATAGGGTCAGTATTAAAAACAAGAGCTTGGTAAAAATGCTGGCTGTATTTCTGAATAGTGTAAGGAAATAATATATTTCTTGTGAGTACTTTCTAATGGAAAGCAGTTTTTTTTCAGGAATTTTGATCTAGTGTGTGCAGTGTAGTTTCTCTGTAGCCTCATCTGTGCCTCCCACTTTGAATGGCAGCCAGAAAGGTGTCATAGATAGAATTAAGTGAGCCATCTTTTCTTAAGACAAAGTATGTTCTTAAATAATAAATGATCCTGGCAAGTTGTTTATTACCAGCAGTTAATGATCTGTTTATTAGTTAAAGTCTGTGGCTGTTAACACTCTAACAAATCAGTTCACTCTGTTAAACATCAATTTTGAGTACATTATTGGTATTAACCATACAACGAACTAAAACTGTTGCAGACAGTTGATTTTATTGCTGTGGCAGAATTGTAATGGGAGGCAAAGGTGTTCAGTAGGGTACTGCTATAGATAGATTAGGTTACATTTGTTTGCATTGGTTAGCAACTCGCTTTTATTCATTTTGAATGTGTATTCTCTTTTCCCAAATGTCTCTCAAGCTGTTTAAAGTCCTACATGCTCTAATTTCAATGTTTTTAAGAGTGGAAGGATACTTTTGTGTCCGTGCATATAATTTGGAAAAAAAATAATTGGCGGGTTTAAAAATTAACTTCCTAGAAGGTGCGTGGGATGAATAGCTTGCTAAAAAAAAAAGTAAAAAAAAAAACAAAAAACCTCAGAAATCAAATACTGCTAACACTGCTTGTTTGCCTGAGCAATTGGCACTAAATCAACCAGTTTTCCAGACTAGTTGCAGCTACTGGGAGGAAAAGACAGAGACAGAGTTTGAAATTCTGGTATCAGCTCTGTATTAAGCTGTGCTTCACTTACATCATGTTAAAATTCCACAAGCAACTTCAAAAAAATAGAGTTCCAAATAGAAGACTTGGGATATTAAGTGATCTTGATGAGAATACTTGGTCTTTAGTGGAATGGTGCTCTACAAGGTTTTGGCTCTGCCTAGTCCCAAACCATAAAATACATGGATTGCAATTTTGCATCTGATCAGGAAACAAAGCTGTAAAAGTAGGTTCATTCCTAGGGCTCAAGCAGTGGTAATAAGTCTGGCAAGGCTGGATAAATAGGTGTGAGAATTACATTCCAACCCACAAATTCAAGAGTTCAGATCTGTTCTTTCAATTTTGGCCCTCTTCTCATAAAAGGTAGCTCTAAATACTTTCAGCATTTAGAAATAATCCACTGATACATTGGCAGAGAGTAACCCCCAAAAGTTTTTTTCTAAAATGTAGAAAAAATACTTTTTCCCAATCTGCTTGAAAGCGAAATTATTTTTACGGCTTTTTCATGCTAGATTAATCGAGCTGATCCAAAACCTCATATGGGTCCAGTATTATTTCTCTCAGTTGTGGAGGGGATGGTTCRAATTTGATTTGAATCTTTCTTAATCTATTGAATTCAGCTAAAAGCAACACAGTTAAACCAGCAATCAGTGGTTCATAGCATTTAGCTACTGCAAAGGCTATCTCAAAAAAAGTATTTAAAATTAAATCATGCTAACATTGTATTGATAATCTACAACTTGCTTGGGGTACAACAAATTACTGAAGAACGTGTTGTACCACCACAACTGTAGCTGTGGTCTAAAAGGTCAGTACAGAACAAGAATTCAGTAACAAAAGTGACACTTTGGACCCTGAACAGCAGGATGTCTAGCAGAGCTTTCTGTGATGGTATTAAAGTGTTCAGCTCTTTCCATGTTTGCCAGCCAATTTTAATGCCCTGTTGAAGGAGGAATAGGAGGACCTGTGGTTTACACCCAGTGTCAACAACAAGGTAATTTCCTTAAGAGTAAGTACTGCTTTCTCGAGAGTTTTAATTACCCTTGAGGTCCTGTGGTTTTCATCCAGCCTTGCAATTAGCCAGGTATCCCACAGGAAGGTATTTGCAATGTAATCTGAATTAAAACCTAATCTAACTCCTGTTAAAACCAAAGGTAGTGTAGATTTGCTGAAATTCTCTCTCTGTCAGTTTGTTACCAGTGTAGCTTGTTTAGGGGCTTGAGCTGCTGCTGCTTCCCTGTCACTCAGGGGTCATCTACCCTGCTTCAGAGCAGTTCTGGAAAAAAAAGAGACAAGAGAGGGGCAAGGAGGACYGCTCAGCTCTCCCCTTTGCTAGGCAGTGGCACAAATTTTCCCACTTGCCTCTGGGAGCACTAAATGGCATTTCAGTCTTGCAAAAGATGCAGATTTTATRGACCAGTGCTATGGAAGTGATCCTACCTGAAGTCACATCCCTCGCTGTAGCCCTTGAGGATTACTGCCTGCATCTGCGAGTTTCTGCAGTTGKCATTCTGAATTTGTGTGCGTTGTAAGCACAGAATGATTACAAGGAGTCGGACATACCCAAGGAAATCCGTGGTGGTTGCAGTTTGAGTACATTGTTAGTGCTATAAATTTGAATGCACTGACACTTCTTGCCTGAACTGTGGTGATTTCCATATATGTTTGTATGCGTGTATATATTAAAGTCCTGTGTAGGATGGCATGAATGTTAAATGTGCTTTCCTTTCCAGGACAGCTTTCACTGTCCTTTACTCTGGCCTGTTTATACAGTGCCACAGAGCAATGAGTGGTTTTAATAGAAAAACCTTTTTTCTAGTAGCATATATTTTTTTCTTATCAATGCATCACTATGTACCAACATGCAGCCAAGTGCCAAWACAATAGACTCTTCCTGTTCTTTTGCTTTCCTTCCATCTGTGAGAGCAAGGCTGCATTTAAATCCCCCTAAATGAACATTGTGAATGACTCATCAGAGAAAAGCATRTGTTCTACCAGTCAGGCTCGAGGGTGTTTGAAATCAGCCCTCAATTTCAAGTGACAGACAGCAGCCAGAATTACAGAGCAGAGGGAGGTGAGAGAGAAGTTGTATAGGCTGGACAGGCCAATGGGACTTGAGAAATCCACAGGAAAGGAAATTCAAAAATTATGCAGCTTTATGTCCCGTGGTTCTTTCTCTTTATGAACAGCATCTATATTATTGAAGCCACTCTCAGCATGGAATTGCTCTACATGCAGTAAACAGGCAGCAAATTCAAAAGTAAGTTCAGAATTAAAGATTTTACATTTGCAATTGATATATTTTCTCTTCTGGATTTTAATGGAGAAACAACACCAGCTCTTTGATTTCATAATAAGTGTGTTGGTGTAGAAAGCAATTTCTATGGAATTGCTGTGCATAGTCCAACTTCTGGATTGCTTAAGAGTGAATGTTTTGATTTTCCTCCTTGAGCCTTGTTTGAGACTCCACAACATGCAACACAACCAAGTGTGGAATATAATCCAGAAATTTTTTAAGACACAGTCTGAAGATTATTTGTGTATCACTCCCTCTTTGAGGACAGAGCAAGCAAATGGCATGTCAAGTTAATGCTTTTGTTAACCACAGCCAGTTCTGAAGTCAAGGCATTCTGTGCACAAGAAAGTCAGATTTCTGTCAACATAGCTCTTTCCAGAACTTGATGTTCATGTTTAAATAATTTTAGAATTAAGAATCCAGTTGTTGGGGCCAGAGTATAGACTAGGGAATATTTGTACAAAATATTTAAAGTTATTCTTTGGTTTCCCTGGATCCTGCTAATGTTTCAACATGGACCAGTCTCTTTTTGCTGAAATAGGGCAGGCTGAGGTTAGGAAAACCTAAAATTAGTGGGATTTAAACTCTAATGGCTAGACTAAAGTATTAGTCATCGGGTGACTGATGCCTTAAGATGTCTTTGTAAAGAAAATATTTTTCAATCAAAGGAAACCAAACCAGTACACTACCTGCTTTGGGCAGACAGAGAATATGTCTATTGGAAAATTTCAGAAGGTTCTGAAAGTTACCCCAAACTTTTCAAAGTTTTATCTTATAATGTTACARAATGAATATACACTAGAACTTCACATGACACCAATCATAGGTTTTGCAATGTCTAAAGATACACAAGTGGATAACCTTTCAAATAGAGCACCAAATTAGTGAAAAAAGGTAGATGTTGCTGTCACTAACTGCTGTTTCAAATACATCTCCATGCCCTGTTCAAAACAGCAAATTTTGTAACCAACGTGAAATTCAAGGGTTTGGAAAGAAAAAAAAAWTTTTTACAAACAAAGAGAGCTGTTACTGGGCTAAACTTTGGGTTTCTGAAAACATCTGGAGCTCAGCAAGACTTTTGCTCCTGACTGGAATGTCTTTTTTTAATTTTTCGATCACTTCTGAACATGAAGTGATAAAAGTCCACAGCTTACTTTAAAGCAAGCCTACTCTGYGAGCTACGGTGTCTCTTTAGGAGCATGCAGAAAGGTAGGGAAAATGTCTGCAACTTGCTGTCTTCTTCAAGCTGTGCAGATGCTCACAGTACACATAATGTGATATCTGAGAGACTCAAAATACCCTCACTAAAAATTCAGAGTAAATAAAGCAGTGAAAATTCAGAGTAAWTCAGAGTGTTCTACAAATTATGCACTGACTTTCCTTGGTTATACCTTTCCTGAAATATCTTGTGCCCTCTGGATTTTCTCAACATGGTAGCAAATGCATCATTACTACTMTGAGGCTAAGCCACAGTGAAGAACCGGCCCAGGAAATGCAGATATACATCCATGCAAGTTTTGAGCATATTTAATCCTCAAATCAGTTGCTAATGTATGTTGGTATATCCACTGCAAGAGGCAGAATGGGGAAATAGCCACTATTCCTCCTCCCTGAGAATCTTTACCCATTGCAGAAGTCATATAAGGATTCATCCACACTCCCAAAAGCATGTTGTGCCACATCAGCACATAAATAAAGAGAATGTCATTGATAAAACTTCTGAAAAAGGAACTATCCCTGACTTTTGGCTGCTGTACCACGTTCTCTGCTCTGTTCCTAGTCCAGGATTATATCTGACTGTACAGAACACTGACCTCT
The DNA here is from genome assembly GCF_030028575.1 of Malurus melanocephalus. Lineage (NCBI taxonomy): Eukaryota > Metazoa > Chordata > Aves > Passeriformes > Maluridae > Malurus > Malurus melanocephalus. Next base: position 167,122 of record NW_026623878.1, on the reverse strand, counting down.
CGAAGCAGGCATCAGGCCCAGACCATGATCTTGCATATCTTACTAAAATTTTGGAACAAATCCATAAAAAAACCTCTGAATTTACRTTTTCATAAAAGAAGAGAGTTCTCTTTAAAAATAAAAGTTTGAAGACTGGGCTGTGTGAAAGCAGTGCACAGGAATTAGAAAGAAAATAAAAATCAAAAGGTAAAGTGTCTGGAGACAGCYGCAAATGGATAAATACTGACATAATATTCCTGATTCATAGGAGCAGAAGACATACTTGCTGCTGCAAAAGATTATATAATCCCAAATGATAAAATGATCCTAGATAGATGAGATTCAAAGCATAAAAGGTTCATGCTGCAAGTTTTCAACCAGAGGTAAACATATATCACAGGACTTTAAAAATCTAGTCCTGGTTAGTTTGGAACTAGATGGTTAGTTAGGAAGAGAATAACCAGAAATTAATCTAGAATTCAAGTTAGTAATTTCTAAATTTAACATTTTCTTGTGGCTTTCGGAAAAGCATCAAAACACTTCAGTATATCAATACYGTAAATTAAAATGTCTTTTACGATACTAAAAAGAAAGAAATACAAACTTTATAATATCATATAGACACAACTTTCTGTTCTGTCATCTAGTGGTTTGGGTGTTGTATTCAATTCCACAAATGATCTTTGCTGGAAATAAGATATTTTTTCCTAAATTAAAACTCAAATGAGAATATGGCTGACTATGATAGAGTCATAGATTAAAACTGAGAGCATTAGTAGGTAACTATAATAATTCTACTTGAGTTGCTTCACTGGATGATCTTGTTTTTCTGCCTAATGTAAGCACTGGTAATTGAAACAGATTATAATGATATTTATTTCAATGATATTATCAAAACATCATCTAACCAAGATAATAATTCTGTAATTCCTTCTGACATACTTGCCTTGCCTACTTCAAATTTGTTACCCTTCATCATANTTTTTTTTTTTTTTTTTACTTTAGACCTTAATTTTTAATATTATTTCCTGTATTTATAAAAAATGCAAATTTTATGTATTCATGATATGTATCTGGCATACTTCGCTAAAAAAAGTCCACTAGGTTTCACTTATATGGTGTTTGGAAATGATAATGTGACTTGCCACTGGAAGATGCATTTCTCTGTTTCACTTCTGATTCAAAATCCCTGCCAAGTACTGACATGACTTCCATAGGTGTGGGATTGGGCTCCAGTTCTCCTTCCACTGTAGCAGACAGTGTTAGACTACAGTCATATTCACAAACTCTAAAGCTCCTAAAAACCCATAGAAGTCTGAGAATACCTTGYGTGCATGGTAGAAAASAAAGCATTAGCTGTCTTTTGTATGRCTCACGTTATTTATTTTTAAAGCTAACTTTGTAGCTCTAACTCCCTTGCAAAGACTTCTGAGGTTCTTTGCATTACAAATAAAGAGCTGCTTTGGGTGTAACCTGCAGGGTCTTTTCAGAAGGAGAGGTACTGGTGGCATTAAGTATGTGCAGTTTATAGTACAAAGATCTTTAGTCAATGAAATAATACTTGGGTGGAATGTAAGTGCTGACCACACACAATTTCTGTTAGTTTGTASCTGTGTGTGCTCAGGATCTCTCATGATTTAAAATCCAGTGTGCTACATGATGATCCAAAAATTTAGTCCAGTTATTGGAAAAAGGCAAATCAACCACAGAAGTCTTAGTTTGGTTTATATTTGCCAATCAGGAAAGTGGTCCTTTGTTTTTTTTTTGATTATTTTTGTTTTTGTTTTTGTTTTGTTTTTAATTACTTTACTTATATTAGTGCAAACCCTGGCATAGAAAGTGATCTAAGCTTATGCACAGTGTTTGTAGAGAACAGATATACATGTCTACCTATCCACCATCACATGTGACTGTATGTATAATGTGAGGAATTAGAATTAGCTCATCCTTACAGAGAAAAATTAAAGTACTAGGAGGTTAGAGTGAAGCCATCTTGTCTAGAAACTGGTAAGAACCCTGCTACAACATGTTCAATATCCAGGAGAAATTTTGTCTGTTGCCTGGCTGTACTGTGATTGAGAACCACGTTTAAAGCATGGATCAGTCATGTGTGTGTGCAACAGACCTGCTACGCCAGCCTCTCCACCACATCCCTTGGAATGCATTTTTTCTTAATGTAGATGTCCAGATCGTCCCACTTTCCTGAGCTTAAATGGGTTTGATGACAGTATCTTTGAGTGAAGTATCTTACTTAATCTGTTTTTGATGGMAAACAAAACTTCAGATATCAGGGCATGTTCCTGTTGACTCCTGCAATTGAAGCCAAAGACCCAAAGTGTATTCCCACCGTGCCCTTGAAAAGATGCACTATTTCAAAAGATTCTTTGCAACAAGCTGCTCAGTTGAGATGCTGATTCCTCTGTTAAGATGAAAAATCTTTTTCTTGCTGAGTCATTTTTGTCCTATGTCCTTATTTGCCAAGTATGCTGTTTATTGGAATACGTATGAAACCCGCAAAAAGAAAAAAAATCTCTTTGGCCTTCATTCAAATTCATGGAAACCTATAAGAGATTTTATTTTCTTCACTAGATTATATCACATCAGACTGAATCCATACCAGCTTTTAAATTGTTACAGCATTGGGATTGTCTRTAACAGAATTTATCTATGTCGACTTGCTACAATTCTGAAAAAAATCACCCCTGACCACTAACAAAAGGGGTAGTGTATTTTGAGAACTCTGTGTATGACTAACTGACACATACAATAAATACAAATGTTACTACAGTAACAGATTGAAATTATATAGTTCATTTAAACCTTTTTCCAACTTCAGCTTAGTCCCCGCTAAAGCACACAGGAAATAAACATATTGAGCTGTCTGGCACCAGGCAACTATCCAGGTCCTGTTCTGTCTAGCACTGTGCTAGGCTTATCCATCTAATCAACATTAGGAGGTTTATTTATGTAAGACAGATATATTAGTAATAAATGAATTTATTCAGTAGCTTGGTGAATTTATACATGTACAAAATCATTTTTGTTTAAGGACACTTAAAAGTGAGTGACTCCACTATTTTTATGGGCTGTATCCTGAAGCCCTTAGCACATTCTGGTCTCCTCTTCACAAGAGAAAAAAAAAAACCAATCCAAACCACACAACTCCCCCCCCCAAAAAAAAAAAAAAACAAAAACCCAATCCAAACAAAAAACCAAAACATACCACCAAATCAAAACACTAATTGAAGACAATGGAATGTTTACTGGAGCAAAAACTGCAAAAGACTTAAGAACTGGTGAAATGCAAGTGAACATGAAGCTAGCTAAGTGGCATTTCAAAGGGTTGTGGYATATTTATATACATTGTATGCAATATTCCATGTATAAAAGTCTGTTTCAATTTTTACAGCCCAAGATAGTCTGTAGAAGAGAARCAGCTGACAGAATTCAGAAGGGATATCTGGGTTTTCTTCATCACACCTATTTGTACYTTAGACAGACTTTGTTTTAAGGCATTAATTTGACATGCAAGTCAGGTCTGTGCTACGTTGAAGTCTGTTTTCACTATTCCTCTTGTTTTTTAGAAAACAAGACGGAGAATTCTCTTTAGTGCTAAGGTTTATCCATTTCAATCAGACAGTGAGTGGCACATTCTCACCTCATTCGCAGTTTTTAATTCCAATTGCTTTGGAAATGTCCCTTCTCTTTTCCCACTTTATGCTGCCACTTGAAAGTTGAAATGCAGCAAGAATGTAACTTTAGGTGCCAGTTTTCTGAATTACAGGGTGACTGCTTTAGCTGATCCCAAAAAGCAAGTGTCTTTTWATACCGCATAAAAGCCTGAAATGTTTACATATCAAAAGGCTATAGGCCAATTTCTGTCAAAATTATACATGAAGTTAAGCAGTACAAGCAATTTATTTAAACACTAGTCATTGTAGAAAAATTCAAAACCATATGCTCTTTTAGCAGTTTTTCACAAATGCATTTGACCCATGACTTGGCAAGACAGGCATGCTTCATAATTTACTCTAAATTTCAAATTCCCTTGACATTTAAATAAAAGATCTTCATTAATAAAGTTTATATGAATGAAAACTTTAGAAGCTGATATTGTTAGGGGGAAGATTTCGGGGAAAAAACCCAAAAAAYTCAACCGCGTTTCTGCCTCGTTTTCAAATGACTGACTCTCCTAATCAGTTCAAGATAAGTTTATTCTGGGAACAAATTACCGTAATTTCGCATTGTGTGCCTTTTATACTTTTTCCCCCGGTGAAGCAATGATGCAATCATTTTGAAACAAACGTGGGGAGCGCTGAAGGATGTCGGCATTTAAAAGTGAGAGATGTGTCGCGAAGCACCATTTCCGAGCGGGTTTTGCCGCCGGTCATGCCCCAAACCCSTGGTTCATCCCCTCGTTGCCCTTTCGCGTGGGGCGGGAGCCGCAGCCGGACCCGCCGCCCGAAGCGAGCCCGGGCCGGGCGGGCTGGGGTGCGGCGACCCGGGCCCCTCCCGGCAGTCCCGGAGCCGCTCCGGCCGCCAGGCCGCTCAAAGATTCCGCCGCAGAAGCGACGGGAGCGTTTTGCATCCCCCGGAATTATTCCTTAATATATTAAAATTTTGTAAAAGTCCGATTTCCCAACAAGCGCATTTTCATATACTTGTGTGTGGTGATTGCTTTGTATGAAATCGTGTTTGGGTAATAATATTGAAAATCAGGGCCGTGTTTGCTGTATTTCATACCTAACAGCTTGCTCTGCCCAGTGCTGCGCTCCTCTTTAGATCCCTCTTCCAACCCATGCTGTGACCACCCTCCCGTAACAAACAATTGCTTAGCAACACTATGCAGCACAATTTGCTTGTGTTTCATTTGTTATTACAATTTCACCCCGACATTGTGTGAAAACTGATTGTTTGTTTAACGCAATTTTCCGTTTGCCGGGTTAGCGAAAAGCGCATGGGAAATGAGAAACTCCGAGAGCAGGTTTTGCGAAGCGGGTATCAAAACCGGGGGTTTCGCGGCAAGACGACTCACATTAAAGCAAAACAAAACAAAATAAAAGAAACCTTCCCCACTGGGGGGACAAGTTATTTGGAAAATGTAATTTCTAAATTAGGAATGAAGGTAAGCGTTGCAGAGTGGTGGATCATCGGTCAGGGGAGCAAAAAACTCTTTGGGAAGCCGAGCAGCCGCACAGCCCGAGCGGTTCCTCTGGTGTCCCGCGGTGCTGCTTTCACCTGGGAGAAGCGGGACAGGCGCAGAAATGAAGTTCTAATGCAAGTGACGCTAAACACCCGAGAAGCCGGCCCCGGCGGCGGGTGTCCCCATGGAGGGTGTCCTCACGGAGGGTGTCCTGCAGCCCCAACAGGAGCGGGGCTCCGCGGGTCACCCGTTTTGTTCCCCGAGGAGCRGCAGTCCCGGGGCTGAGCGCTGTCCCTCCTGTCGTTCCCAGACCCCCAGCGCACCCGCGGGATGCTCCACTCCGGGCCGGAGCCAGAGCGGGCCGTGCCCTCGCTGCCGGCATCCCCTCGGGCCTGGCTCTGCCGGGAACAGCCCCGCTCCCCGCCGGGGTGCACAGGCCACCCGAGGGATGCTGCCGCACATTGCTGCAGAGCCGCTGAGGACGTGAACCAGCATCCCGATGGCGGCATTAAGCAGGAGCTGCTCGGCATGCAGCGTGACCGGCTGCACTCAGGGAATTACTCACCAAAAAAACCCCAACAAATAGAAAATCCCTGTCCAAGCCCACCCACAAACAACCAACCAAAACAATAAAGAAAACCCTCAAAACATCAACAGGAAAATAATCCCCAATCTAACAAAAATCTCCCCGAACTGTCTRTCAAATAGTTTCACTTTCCATCAAATTTGAAAAACTTGCACGAAGTTCAGTTCTAAGYGCCAAAGGCGTAAAGAAATTGATCGGCAGATAAGTTGAAGTAAAAACTGATGCTAGTAATTAATCACATCGCGATGTATCAATAAAGCGAGAATTCAGTTTTAACATTCTTTTTCTTTAACGTTTGTACGAGTCTTTCGATAGAAATAGGGTTCAGATCACTCTCAGATGCTATTTTAAATCCTGGAATATCGAGGAAAGGAAGGATAAATATAAAGAGCGAGGAAGCGCTAACGAGGATATTCTTTGTTGAGGAAAAATAATGTGTTCCTCGTAAACGGACCCTAATGGCTTGTTTTCATTTCATGCGTACAATTTCCTACCTTCTTTGATGGAGAGTTGATGGGGTAAATAGTCTAATCTTATTCAGTTCACCTCCTGTGGATTCCCAGTGACAGTCGTGACAGACGAAATATTCTGCAAATCACAAGAGCCAGCTACCAGGAGAGCCAAACCTCTTAATAGGAAGAGTTTGAGGGATTTAAAATAGTTCCATTTAAAATTCACGGAACATGCAAAATACAAAGTTTTCTGTATCATTGCAACTTTATGGGCTTTGTTTTCTAAGATAGATTATTAAAGGCTAAAAAGAAAAGAAATAGGCATCAAGATAGATCAGAAGCAAATCGGAATACCTACCATACCCGGGGATTTGAGATGGCACTGGTCTTTGACATCTGCATCTCTTAGCTTGTTTTAAAAATAAAAAGTGATACCTGTCTGAATATGAATCTGTTAAAAAAAAAAAAAAAAAAA